>NC_090646.1:383912857-383965357 GCF_040937935.1 Hyperolius riggenbachi | reverse complement strand
GTCACATCCAAAAGGAAAGTGGTCTGTGAATATATAGATGAGCCGTTCTTACTGCTCATATTTTAATTTCAACATAATTATGGTATTGTAAATCAGAAAACATTAAAGGGAAGAAATGGGCAGAGTTCCTTTTGCATGCTTGAAGGTGTTTCAAGCACCAATATTTATCTAACAGTTGTACACACACAGGTCCCAAAGGTGAAGTTAACAGCAGGGGGAAAACAAATTTGTCTCACATTCTTGGTGTGCTACAAATAGCTCAGCTGGTTGGAGGATCGTTTATAAATGTAAAAAGGTTAGCAGATGGCCCTGGGTCAGCAGGGACCGACTCGGCCAACTTGGTGTAAGAATTACCTCCCAAATGGATTGAGGGATTTACACCTATGAATCAAATCAGCTGGAAACAAGTACATGCTGAACTAGCCATACACGAGGCAAGAGCTGCCTGCGCAACTTAATTACTGGCAACACCTGCTAATTGAAGAATTTTCTACAATGCTGAGAGACATAAAACTGGTCACAAGTAAGTGTCATGCTTGTCAAATGACAGTTTACTGCCAATAAATCACAGATGTTTGAGCTCTTAAAATATACATATGTACTGTTTAAATAACCACTAAGATCACAGCTATGATCTCCTTGACTCTGTACTACATCTTTATCAAATAGTTTTCTTAACCCAGGAATTATAGCAAATGACTCATTTAAAGTATCAGTTATGCACTGACACTCATAGGCCCCGATGCACTAAATGCTTCACACTTTATCCATTTTTCACCTTATTTATTCACATAATACTGTATTTCAACACTTAGCATGCACAATATTTCACTTTACAGATATTTATAAGTAGATTTTTCCTTTTTACCTTATTTCTAGAATTGTCTTTGCTTGCTAGGTATTGAAAATGTATAAAGATGATGAGAAAACAATAAAGAAACATAACCCAAGAAAAAAAAAACACAGAGCATGAGAGTTGTAGTAATACCCACAAAGGGATGTGGAAAGCAAACTCTTGTTTTAATGCTAAAGAAAACTTATGCTTGGAGCAATACGGTGGCCACTATTGATATTGCATTTAGAAAACGCTGCTTGTCTGTTGCAGAACCTGGAATCTCAGGGGAAGGGGGGGGGGGGGGACCTGCTTCTTACATGCCTGTGATCCAAGGCCCATCTGGCAGATCTCAGGTAGCCCCCTTACATTCTGAGTGGTACAGCGGATCTGTCATTATATTACTTGTGCCAACACTGGCTCTGCTCCTCTTCCATGCAGCTGTCCTCTCTCACTCATCTCTCTTGCATTATTTCTGAAAATAACTAATCAATCAGCTTCTGCATTTTGAATGTAAATGTTTGTACTAGCTCTTCTCAGTTAATATACTATATGTAATTCTTTCCAAATTTCTGTCACACTGCATGATGACCTCATTTATTTCCTATCAATTTTAAGAGACATCCGTGCACCATATCAGACTGGAGAACAGCAGTAAAGTAGTTAAAGCACAAGGGTCAGCCATACTAAAAGAAAAAAAACCAAACATAAGTAGATAACTATGTGTTCTACTTACATAACATATGTATTGTACTGTCTACATTTTATATAGCAAATAAAGAGAAAACTGTCCCAGGCAGGGCCGGATTTCTGGCAAGGCCACATAGGCCATGGCCTAGGGCACCAGAATTTTAGGGGCGGCTCAGTGAGGGGCAGTAAAGCTGTTCTATGCAGCCATCCCTATATACAAAGACAGAGTTAACCTTTGAACTCTCTATCCTGTACTTGTTTCGTCCCTGCAAGACCTGTAAGCTCTTTTCTGCAGGTACACATAAACCTAACTCTCATGGTGACACAATGGTTCCATCATTAACGAGATGGCAATCATAACATAAAAGTTCTTAAGGAAAACATAATTTATAATCTATACACCTATTACTAAAATAGTTATTGTCTGTGACATCCAATGATGGAAAGTAAGGAGAATTCTCATTGTGGCACACAGAGATAACAACCATATAGCCAGTATCGTTGGCCTTGGGCGGTAAAAAGTACAAATCCGGCCCTGGTCCCAGGCATGATCCATCTTTACTGCCTCTGTACTACATCTGTAATTTCCTCCTCTGCCTGAAATGGTGTATGCAGAAGCAGAACTGCCCTTTCATAATTAGTTTGCCTTGTAAGCACATGTGAGCAGAACAAAGAACATATTTCATCAGTTTCAGTAGAGTGGTGAGGTGATTTATCTTCTACTGCTCTTCTTAGCCTCCTGTCATAATGAATTCCCCCAGTCAATCAGCGAGGAGTAGGAATATGGGAGGGGAAGAAAGAGGAGATAAGGCTTTTTTTTTTAACTTCCCTCTTCCTGGAAATGTTTAAAGAGACACTGAAGTGTCAAGAAAAACATATTATTTAAAAATGTGTTTAATATGCTAGCCCTACCTAAACTGCTGCATTCCCGCCGCTCTAATCTATCTAAATCTCCCCAAACTCGCCCTCCCTCTCCCCCGCAAAATCCACGACATTCTTCGTGGATTTTGCTGCTATAGGAGGCAGAGCTACGAGCCGCAGCTCTGCCTCCATTCATGTCTATCAGCCGCGTATCTCCTCCTCTCCCCCGCCCCTCTCAGTGAAGGAAGACAGAGGGGCGGGGGAGAGGCGGCGATCCGGGCTGACAGACGCGCTGAGAGGCAGAGCTGCGGCTCATAGCTCTGCCTCTCACGGAAGCGCTGCCCGGATTGCCCTCCAGGGAGTTTGGGGGGGATTTAGATAGATTACAGCAGCGGGAATGCGGCGGTTTAGGTAAGGCAAACATATTAAACACTTTTTTAAAATAAAAAGATGTTTTTCTTGAGACTTCAGAGTCAGACTGACTGAGTTCATTACAGCAGCCACATTTATGATTATATTGGAATGCTTTCAACGCAGGGTCAGGATGTAAACTACATAATAAACATACAGCAGTGGGTAATCGGATTTTGAATTTATGGCCATCAATCCCTCTTCACCTTTATAAGGGCTTTAAAGTGAACCGGGCATAATTTTTTTAACACCCAGTGCAGCTCTATAGCAAATTAAAAATGCATTCTAAAAATGTGGTTTATTATTAAAAAACCTTTCATTTTACCTCATCTTTTTATATTTAAGGGTTAAAATACACACTTCTTGCGTCCGTGAAAGGACCTGCTGACGGAGAGCAACAGATGATGGAAGGCAGATAAGAAATCACCTCATTCGACTTAATTGACCACAAACAAACCCTGAGCCTTCCCCATTGTACGTCAAACAGAAAACATAAAGCCTAATCTACACGTAGCGATCTGGCGGCTCGATTAGCCGCCGGATCACCTCTTCCGCATCCCCACGCAAACCCGCCGCGTCCCCGCTCGTCCACGCGTGCGTCGGATTCGATACCTGCTCGTCCCCGCCGGCGCCGCTTATCTTCCGCTCGATTCCCCGCTATTGTCCGCTCGCGGGGGTCGAGCAGGGAATCGGCCGTGGCTAGATCGGACCTGTCGGATCTTCTCAATCGAGCCGCATCAGCGGCTCTATTGATAAGCCAAATCGAAGCGTGTAGACCCAGCTTTAGACGCACTTAAAGAATTTCACACCTAGCTTGGATAAGACAGTGTAAAAGCAGCAGGGGTTTTGAACTCCTGAAACATGACAGCCCTTTCAGCTATTTGAAGCCAGGAGCTGCTTAGTTCACTTTAAAGGGAACCTGAAGCGAGAGGTATAGGGAGGCTGCCATATTTATTTCCTTTAATTTTAAACCATACCATTTGCCTGGCAGTCCTAGTGATCATTCTGGCTGCAGTAGTGTCTGAATCACCCACTTGAAGAAAAGCAGGTAGCTAATCTTTTCAGTGTTAGTGAGGGACTATGGCTAAAAGTATTAGATGCAGAGGATTGGCAGGACAGCCAAGGCATCTTGTATGGTTTACAATTAAATAAATGTCCTCCTCCTTATCCTTCTCACATCAGGTTCACTTTAACATTTAGAGCAGTCTTAGAGATTCTTGTACCAGACAACTAAACATGGACATTATCCTCATTGCTGGTTTCACAATGCCTGGCTCAGAGATATATCACTTATGCTATGAATGGGGAGCTGTGTCATTATTCATAGTGTTACATGATACAGTTTACTACATATTTGAGTAGTAAGTTGACAGTTATAGGATACAGGTGGCAGCGCATAGAAAACTGGGGCAATGACGGGGTGCAGGAAACACTGGGCTGCTCTCCAATTTTCTCCTGGTAAACTTTGGTCACAGCTTTGTTACATCTGGGAGAAGGTAAGGAAATATGTATAGGTAAATAAAAATAACTTTAAAATAACATTTCAGAGTATCAAATCTACATCCCTCTGATGTATGAAACCAATAGCCTGTCCTTAGTAATCCCCAGCTCCAGGAAGCCATCCAAGAGAGAAGCATGTTTTATTCTGATAAATAAAGCCAGTTAAATGCATTCCTTATTTGTCCTTCAACATAAACATATGCCGAATACAGAAAGTGGATAATCCATTAAACTCAGAAAGGCACTTATCTGTAGCTTTCAGGGGGAAAGAAATCTGGTATATTTAACAGGTAATCTTATTGCCAACGTTTTCAGCAGTTTTTTTTCTCTCTTGACAATCCCTTATAGGAAGCCAACAGTCAAATCAGAAGCAACCTTGACAAAGGACCTAAAACAGAGGTTACTGGTCCAGCAAATCACTTTCCGTGTGCAGTGCTACATCGGTCTGATTTCATCTGTGTAACAGAGAACCCAAAAGTGTATAATAAATCTGGATCCTGTTAAGCAACACTCCGGGAGGAATTACATGTACGTTTCCACTCTTGGTGCATTAGGCACGCAATTCCTATCATTAAAGCAAATGCTGCAGAGCACAATAAAATTGACTCCTTTCATTTGCTTTGATATAATGCTTGTCCTGGAAGGTATGACTTTTAACATGTTTTATTGGATTGAGGATGAGGAGCATAATTCTGTCTACAAGTGTACTTTTTGATCCCACTGTGTAATTGTGGTCAAGACCTCTCTCTTTCTCTACATGGTTAATATGGGGTCATACTGTATGAAAAGCAAAAAGTAAAAAAAAAACCTTCAGGAAAATGCTTTCTGTACATCCGAAACCTGTATAACATTTAAGTTTCATAAAGCAAAAATGTTTACAGATCTCTCAGCTATCATAATAATATGAAAATAATTTAGGGAAATGATGTCATATGCACATGGTCATCATCAGACTTATGTATTATTAACTCTCTGCTAGCTCGGTTTTCATTGATCTGTTCCTTTGCTTACAGAACACATAATTGGCAAATGTTATCAAACAACCTGACCTATCAAAGTAACAGCAGTCCATGCATTTTACAAAAATGCTGCGTGCTTTAAGGGAAAAGTGCCTTAATCATCAAAGGGATGAAGACATGCGGTATCAATTGGATGGCCAAACTGTGCCAGTGAAGAAGTTCAAAAAGACAATCCACTTGGAATCCCACAGCACTATCCCGCCCTAATATATAGTATATGAGCATACAATCCACTTTTCAGCACATATGGTAAAGTGACGTTGAAACTCACGCAACTTCCATAGATCTGCAGTTCTGCACTGGGCTATATTAGATGTTTGATAGCTTTGGTCATGTTTTCCACAGGGTTTGATGAAGCTCTAAGTAGAGCAATCACATCCTCTGGAAACCATCTACAGCAAAACTGCTGATTGGTGATCTACATCACCCTTATTTAATATGTTGTCGGAATCAGAGCAAACAGCATTCAGACTTACATAAATCCAACTTATTGCTGAGGTGGTATTCTTTTTATTTCTTTACCAAACAATATTAAGGCTATGTAAGGACAAACAATATAAAGTTGAATGAAGGACGCACTCCACTGGCACAGACTTGCGTTTGTATGATAAATTTAAAGCCAATTACAACGTCTGTGATGTGGCAGAGGAGGTGTACTTGCCTGAAGGAATTGGCGCAGATAATCCTTTGCCTGGATTGGATTGAGGTTTAATGGGGTGAGTCACAAAACACACACATAGGACAGGCGAACAATATGACACACATGACTGTCTCCTTTGCCCTGCTCACAAAGAGCTATAGGAGATGTCACAGACTGTGTGCATATTTATACACTGCCAAGGGCATGCAATCATGAGTACCTTGGCATAGAGTTCCTTCAGTCTGGTGGCTGTGGCATCTCCTACCTTGGAAATACATAAGATTTTTTTGATCAGGCAGACAGATGTGGGATTGGATAAGTAAGAGAGGGACTAGCATTAACTGGGAAGCTTGGCAGACAGTGGAACTGGCTTCGACACAGTACTAAGGTGCAACCCATTGTGTTTTCATACCGCAGCAACACAGACAGTGCAAATAAGCCCACAGCAAAGTAAAACTTGATCTGCAGCATTATATATATATATATATATATATATATATATATATATATATATATATATATATATATATATATATATATATACAAACACACCCATACAGTGCTGCCCATAATTATTCATACCCCTGGCAAATGACATAGGTGTCTCCCAAAAGATAATAAGACGATGTACAAGAGGCATTATTGTGGCAATAAAACACATTTCTCAGCTTTTATTTACATTCCAGCAAAAAGTGTCCAATCCAAAATTATTCATACCCTTCTCGATAATCAATATAAAAGCCTTTATTGGCTATTACTCAATGAAACACTTCCTATAATTGCAGACCAACTTTTTGCATGTCTCCACAGGTATTTTTGCCCATTCATCTTTAGCAATGAACTCCAAATCTTTCAGGTTGGAGTGTCTTCTTGCCATCACTCTGATGTTTAGATTCAAGTAAGGGCTCTGGCTGGGCCACTCCAAAATGTTAATGTCTGCTATATTATAAAAAGTATTGATAACTGTCCCTCAGAGGCTCATAATGCATTTAGTCACTCAGTGTGGCTCACAATTTAATCCCTACCACAGAATTATAGTCTAGGGTATATTTTTAGGGGCAAGTCAATTAACTTATCTGTAGATTGTTGGGTTATGGAAGGAAAGCAGAGTTGCCAAAGTAAACGTAACAGACACGGGAAGAACATACAAACTCTGCTGAGATAGTGCTTTGGCTGGTATTCAAACCAGGGACCTAGCACTGCAAGGCAGGAATGCTATCCATTATGCCAGTGTGCTACCCTGAAATGTTACGCCCACGGTTTAGGGCAAACTGGGGTGAATCTAATTAAACTACTAGCATTTTTTTGGTAGTAAGGCTTTAAAGCTGCATGAAACTCCTTTCCCTTGGTGGGCACTGTACCTGGTGCCACTTTTCCATCCCCTCGGCTTTGCTGGGGATCACAGAGGAAGGATTCTAGTTAAACAACTATACTAGAGGTGTGTGTAACACATTGAGCATAGTATTGTGTCTTCACTATAACCAGACATATTTATATATTGTACTAATGCCATAGGATGGTATCTACTGGCCCTGCCATCTAAATAAATATCCTTGCCCTAATTGTGAAGTGCTCATGCTCCCACAACATAGCAGTTGCAGACTCCCATTTACTGAAAATGCTTGCATGTGTCCAGAATGTCAAAACTTTTCAAATAGGGCTCAGTCTTTAATTGGTCAGTGTTGACAGTGAGCTTATTTTTTATCCAAATCAAGTTTCTTTCACAAAGCAACATTTTCTTCTGCCAAATAAAATTCCTAGAGCAAAACTAGCTTTAGAAAGCATCACCTGAGATTCTGGCAAGTGTTTGTGAATAGGAAAGGAGCTGATGTGTTATTTTGAAGGGAAAACGTCCTTAACATAGAAAATGGAAAACTTTACATAGTGAATTAAACTGGTCAATTCACTTAAGATCAGTCACTGAAGCATAAAATGTTATGTCACAGTCACACATCATGCGGTCTTGAGCACTTCACACTGCTTGGCACTGATGCGATTCGTGCGGTATGGCCCCATTCTACAAAAGTGAATGAGACACTGCATGAAATGCACTTGGATGCATTTTTTATTTAACAATGCATCACCTCTATTGGTATGAATAGCACTGCATAAGTGAACAGTTCCCCAGGCAGCTGTATTGAGGGGCAATGTGTCCTTCAATGCGCTGCCTTATGTGTGAGTCGGCTGTAAAGAAGTATAGAGCAGCAGCTTTGATTGCAATCAGGCTCTTTTTTTATTTTCTGAAGCTTTGATTGCAGCATGGCATCTTTCTTATAGATTGCAGTCTTCTGCTTGCATTGATTGCAGCTTGTCACATCTAGTTCCAAGCACGCTTTACCATGTGTTGTTTGTAGTCTTTTATATTGCTTGAAAAGTCTCTGGAAAAGGCCCATCTTCTTCAAGCTTCTCTTCTTAACTAAGTAACTTCAAGTTGTAGGTTCCACCTCTATTTATAGACTTTGCCAGGGCTTGCGGTTGACTGGTAACATCAGTTGCAGAGGGAAATTCAATGGAGCTTATACAAACAGAAGGCCACAGTCAACAAGAATCTAGTCTGTGATCATACCAGAGAAGATCCTGGAGACTTCTAGGAATGAAATACTACAAACAAACTTGGACAAATGTGTAAGGGCTCCCTGGAGACCCACATGCACATTAGCTGGGGGATGTCTCTCGTCTGATCACTCCTAACATGAGGCACTCTAGTGGGTTGGGCGGTTTGCCCCCGAGCTCACATGCTCAACAGCAATGAAAGGAACAGCAAGGTCAATGCTCAATTTAAATGCCACAAATTTAAAGCATGAAGGTAGCTGGGGGGAGCAGAAAATGTGGGTGCCTGCTAGTGGTGGAAGCGTGGGCGTTGCCATAAAGGCTGCAGGCCCAACTCCTGATATTTATCCGGCACTCAAATCTTCCATCCTTGCAGATCATTTCAATGGGCTCCGATGGCCGCATCCAAATCCAAATGTACCTTTTTTTTGCTGGGATGTTTTGCATTTTTTTCTTTTATAGTGGCGATGGGGACAGTTAACGTTAGGCGTGGGGGAGGAATAGTTAAGATTAGGTGTGGGGAGGAATAGTTAAGATTAGGTGTGGGGAGGAATTTGGCGTGTCGAGGATGGTTAAGGTTAGGTGTGGGGGAGGAAGAGTTAAAGTAAGGTGTGTGTGTGGGGGGTTATGGTGGCAGGGACGGTTAAAGGTGGGGTATGAAGGGTTAAGGTAATGCGGTTGGGGGGGGGGGTTTGCAGGGATGTTTAAGGTTAGGCATGGGGTAGGATGGGTTAAGGTTAGGGGTGTGTGTGCGTGTGCTATGTAGAGGCCGGGATGGTTTAGGTTAGGCGTAGTCCAAGTAAAATTTCCAGAAGGTCCGCACACTCTTAAGTACCAAATCCAGTTTTATTCAAATACGTGACACAACCATTCCAAAGAACCAATGAATCGTTTCGGGGCCCCGAGGGGTCCCCTTTGTCAAGGCAATAGTACAGAATGGCAACAATGTGCTACATTACAAGGGTGATATATAACAGACTCATTTCACAAAGCCACACCTCCAATTTTCAAATTTGCCGCCTTGATTAACATCATTAGCATAATTAACATATGTCAACATACAAAGATTAGCATGTTATGACCGGCACATTCCCCATTCATATTGTCACCCGCATCTTACAACCAGTGAGTGACAATAAGATCTATACATCTCTTATACATCTGCTAGGCCAGTGTGTATAACTACCTTTCTGTGATGCACGCTGTCTTGCAAGGACTGCAGCCTCCTTAGCCGTTAGGGCGGAAGTCCCGCCTCACCCCAGCTCCCAAAATGAGCTCCGGGACCTTGCGTGATCGTTCTCGCTGGTCTCCGGGGCTGTCACTCGCCAATTGCTGTCGCCGCCCCTCCAGGATCCCATCCACCAATCAGAGCAAATTCGCCGGTATCCCGGTGACGTCACTGGCCGCCGGCCAATCATACGCCCCCTGATGCCTAAATCACAGCGTAGCCAGCCACCTCAATGCTGACATGGAGGAGGGTTGCCAAGCAACCCTTAGTAACAACCGACGCTACTCAGCTCTGTAGCTGCGATCCTATTAGAGGAGGTAGCACATACCAGCATAGGAACGAGCTGTATGCAGACCTCATTCGCCCACATACATATAAGCACTGCTGTATTCGCAACATATGTGCATCACCTACACACATGGCCTAAAACAATGTTTGACGCTCAAATCAGAGATGCTAGTACCTGTCTGGCTAATGCAGGAGATATAAACCCAGCGCTTGCTGCGCTCCTAAACAGTGCCTGCATCCTGGCTGAACATGAGAATCTGTCGTACTCACCCTGTGTTGAAAGAGCAGAAAAAGAAGGAAAGACACCTAGAGAACACCACTCTGAGCAAACCAGGCAAACACCTAGATAGGAACAAAGAGAATGAGAAAGGACTGTAAAGTGCTGAATGCCTATCTACACTGTACAAATAAACTGATACTCTACTGCATACGCAATCATCTCTGTTTTAGGAAGCAAGTCAAGCTGTTATTGGTATTAAGACCCCCTGGAGCCACTGTATTGAGCGTGTATATCCAGAATGCCTCCCTTTGTAACAGGAACTGTTTGTGGTCCCCCCCTCTCCTTGGCGCCTGTACCCGTTCTATGATCATCCCTCTGAGGGAGTGAACCTGATGCTTCATCTCCAAGAAATGCAATGCCACTGGTTTGGTGGCATCTGGGCTTTCCCCTTTGGCTACCGCCGCAAATGCAGTGCGTATATCGCTGCGATGACGCTGAAATCGCTTCTTGAAGGGGCCCGTGGTCATGCCGACATAGGACAGACCACACGGACACTTCAACATGTAAACAACGTGATCTGTGTCACAGTTCACATAATCCCGAATAGCATATTTTTTGCCACTCTGTGGGTGTGCAAACTTGTCACCAACTACAAGCGAATTACAAATATTGCACTTATAGCATTTGAAGCATCCAGTTCTCTCCGAAAATTTAAATCCTTTTTGCGTACATTTCCGCCAAGGATCCGCCTGTACCAAAGTACTGCGGATATTTTGGCAATTCCTATACGCAAAGAACGTTTTTTCTTTAACCACGGGGGCCAATTTTTTGTCAGCTGCTAGGATGTTAGGATTTTTATGTGTGGCATTTTGGATCTGTGTAACCATTGGCCCAAATTTCTGGACCAACGGTATACAGCCCCGTTTGATCCTATCCTCCCTTTGTATGCTGGCACCATATAATCTTTCTTTCGCTTTATCAAGTGCCAGGATAAGATCAGTATCCTTGTAACCCCTCTCCAAAAATCTGTTATGCATGGACAGAATTTGTCGCTCCTGTTCCTCAATAGTGTTGCAAATTCTTAAGACCATCAAAAATTGGGACACTGGCAATGATCTAATAAGATGTGGGGCATGGTAACTTTCTGCTCTTAGAACGCTGTTTCTGTCCGTGGGTTTCTGAAACAGGGTGGTATTAAACCTCCCTTCACCTTTACTTATTTTAACATCTAAAAACTTAATGCTATCCACAGAGAAAGCAGGATTAAACACTATCCCTTCAGACAATCCGTTCAAGACATCAAAAAACTCCTTTAGCTCATGGTCTCCCCCATCCCACAGCATCACCACATCATCAATGAACCTATACCAAAGTTTTGCATGCTGCTGATACAATTCATTAGGGTAAATCAATGTCTCTTCAAGATACCCCATAAAGAGGTTAGCAACCTTGAAGGGGCCCGATTTTTGGAGAGGGGTTACAAGGATACTGATCTTATCCTGGCACTTGATAAAGCGAAAGAAAGATTATTTGGTGCCAGCATACCAAGGGAGGATAGGATCAAACGGGGCTGTATACTGTTGGTCCAGAAATTTGGACCAATGGTTACACAGATCCAAAATGCCACACATAAAAATCATAACATCCTAGCAGCTGACAAAAAATTGGCCCCCGTGGTTAAAGTGAACCTTAAGTGTCCAAAAAAATTGAGTTTTACTCACCTGGGGCTTACCTCAGCCCCCTGCAGCTGATCGGTGCCCACGACGAGTCGCTCTGATGCTCCGGGTCCCGCTGGCGGCCACTTCCGGTTTCGTCGTCAGGACCCGTCAGGCTGGGGAATGCGGCTGTAACGGTCAGCCGACCGTAACGTCACGGCTGGCACCGGCTCCTGCCCTGCGGAGTTGCAGAGGGACAGACGAATGGTCTAATGCAAGCCGGGTCGTTATCAGAATCAGATGACAGAAGCACACAGGGGAGAGACAAAGATTGGTCGAAATACAAGCCGGGTCAAACACTGGTATCAGATGACTGAGGTACAAAGGGACAAAACAGAGCGTGGTCTAACTACAAGCCGGGTCAAGCACAGGTATCAGATCAGGGAGCAATGACTGGAACTGAGTCACAGCAGCAAGGAACTCAGGCTAACCTAGCCAAGAGCAACGCTGGGACTCAGAAATCAAACAGAGGCTTATTACAGTAACAATGTCTAGAGCAGGCTCACACTAGCCTATATGCGGCAAAATACACGCTATAACAGGCATGTGGCCGCGTTCCGGAAACGCTTATAAGCCTACCGCACGCGTCACTTCCGCCGCGTCAGATGCGTACGTTCCGACGCGTCACTTCCGGTACGCCTGCCGCCTGCTCGCATAGGCTGAACGCGTACGTCCCATGCGTCCTTTGGAACGCATGCCTCTGCCCGCAGCCGCAGACTGAGCCGGCGTGGAACGCAAGCCGTAAGAGCCCGACTCGTCGCAGGCACGGGGATCAGGTTGTATCGTTACAGCGGCTGATACTACGCGTTCCCAGCCAAAATAGCACCCCTATGCGGCCATACGTCCACATAGGCACCCGTATGCGGACATATGGCCGCATAGGGGTGCTATTTTGGCTGGGAACGCGTAGTATCAGCCGCGTTCCCCAGCCTGACGGGTCCTGACGGCGAAACCAGAAGTGGCCGCCAGCGGGACCCGGAGCATCAGAGCGACTCGTCGTGGGCACCGATCAGCTGCAGGGGGCTGAGGTAAGCCCCAGGTGAGTAAAACTAAATTTTTTTTGGACACTTAAGGTTCACTTTAAAGAAAAACCGTTCTTTGCGTATAGGAATTGCCAAAATATCCGCAGTACTTTGGTACAGGCGGATCCTTGGCGGAAATATACGCAAAAAGGATTTAAATTTTCGGAGAGAACTGGATGCTTCAAATGCTATAAGTGCAATATTTGTAATTCGCTTGTAGTTGGTGACAAGTTTGCACACCCACAGAGTGGCAAAAAATATGCTATTCGGGATTATGTGAACTGTGACACAGATCACGTTGTTTACATGTTGAAGTGTCCGTGTGGTCTGTCCTATGTCGGCATGACCACGGGCCCCTTCAAGAAGCGATTTCAGCGTCATCGCAGCGATATACGCACTGCGTTTGCGGCGGTAGCCAAAGGGGAAAGCCCAGATGCCACCAAACCAGTGGCATTGCATTTCTTGAAGATGAAGCATCAGGTTCACTCCCTCAGAGGGATGATCATAGAACGGGTACAGGCGCCAAGGAGAGGGGGGGACCACAAACAGTTCCTGTTACAAAGGGAGGCATTCTGGATATACACGCTCCATACAGTGGCTCCAGGGGGTCTTAATACCAATAACAGCTTGACTTGCTTCCTAAAACAGAGATGATTGCGTATGCAGTAGAGTATCAGTTTATTTGTACAGTGTAGATAGGCATTCAGCACTTTACAGTCCTTTCTCATTCTCTTTGTTCCTATCTAGGTGTTTGCCTGGTTTGCTCACAGTGGTGTTCTCTAGGTGTCTTTCCTTCTTTTTCTGCTGTTTCAACACAGGGTGAGTACGACAGATTCTCATGTTCAGCCAGGATGCAGGCACTGTTTAGGAGCGCAGCAAGCGCTGGGTTTATATCTCCTGCATTAGCCAGACAGGTACTAGCATCTCTGATTTGAGTGTCAAACATTGTTTTAGGCCATGTGTGTAGGTGATGCACGTATGTTGTGAATACAGCAGTGCTTATATGTATGTGGGCGAATGAGGTCTGCATACAGCTCGTTCCTATGCTGGTATGTGCTACCTCCTCTAATAGGATCGCAGCTACAGAGATGAGTAGCGTCGGTTGTTACTAAGGGTTGCTTGGCAACCCTCCTCCATGTCAGCATTGAAGTGGCTGGCTACGCTGTGATTTAGGCATCAGGGGGCGTATGATTGGCCGGCGACCAGTGACGTCACCGGGATACCGGCGTATTTGCTTTGATTGGTGGATGGGATCCTGGAGGGGCAGCGACAGCAATTGGCGAGTGACAGCCCCGGAGACCAGCGAGAACGATCACGCAAGGTCTCGGAGCTCATTTTGGGAGCTGGAGTGAGGCGGGACTTCCGCCCTAACGGCTAAGGAGGCTGCAGTCCTTGCAAGACAGCGTGCATCACAGAAAGGTAGTTATACACAATGGCCTAGCAGATGTATAAGAGATGTATAGATCTTATTGCCACTCACTGGTTGTAAGATGCGGGTGACAATATGAATGGGGAATGTGCCGGTCATAACATGCTAATCTTTGTATGTTGACATATGTTAATTATGCTAATGATGTTAATCAAGGCGGCAAATTTGAAAATTGGAGGTGTAGCTTTGTGAAATGAGTCTGTTATATATCACCCTTGTAATGTAGCACATTGTTGCCATTCTGTACTATTGCCTTGACAAAGGGGACCCCTCGGGGGCCCGAAACGATTCGTTGGTTCTTTGGAATGGTTGTGTCACGTATTTGAATACAACTGGATTTGGTACTTAAGAGTATGCGGACCTTCTGGAAATTTTACTTGGATTACAATATTGGTCCAGCACCTCGACAGTGGTGTGCAATTCTATACGCTGTGCTCTAGGTTAGGCGTAGGGCGGGGGTTGGTTATGGTTAGTCATCAGCAGTGGGAGCATTCAGTGTGAGAATAGGCTTAGTTATTGAAAAAATATCTGTAATAAATACCAATAATTTACGGTTTTTATACCTTAATAGTAAAATATCTGTAAATTTACCAATGTTCTACTATTGAGAATTAATATTACCAGACGGCCAAATTTGCCTGCACCCTTTTTGACGTACGCAGCTGGGGGACCCTCTCATAGCTGGAGAGGGGGGACCACATTAATTTGTTTTCTTACTCTCCCCATAGTGGAGAATATTCATCACCATGGAAAGGTTCTTGAAGGATACACAAGATGACATTTGACATGATGAGATAGGCATGTTTATGTACAGTGCCAACCACACAAATAACTATGCTTTTTTCTTTTTCTGTCTGAAAGAGTTAAAATCAGGTATGCAAGTAAACGTGCAAGTTTCTGTCAAGGTCGGACTAAAGGTAACCCTTGCTGATACGGAATTATGACCATAAAACATTTTCCTGGCAGAAAATTGCTTCTGAGAATAGGGCAGAAATAAAAAGGGCCAATAGTTCATAGATTTTTGTTCTGGTATACTTCAATGCATGTGTCATTGAGCAGAGACAAAAACTTAAAATGTAGATTTAAATATGAAATAAAACTGTGGGACTGTGATAAAACGCGGAAAAGCCGCCGCGTGTACTGGCGGCAAGGCGGCTGATTCTGCGTCCAGCGCGGCGGTTTGCACGCAGCAGCGTGCGTCTGGTGTGGCTGGGCCTGTTAGTTCACACCGGCTGAGGAATACGCGTGCGCGCGCTGAGAGGCAGAGCCTTTATGACAAACAAGGAGGGATCAGCTGACCAGGTTGGTCAGCTGACCTCAAAGCAAGTGGCTATTGGTTGATCGCTGATGGGTGGCGCCGGAGAGCGCCGCGCTATATATAGTCACTGCTGGTCAGTCTCAAGTTGTCTGCCGTTGCGAACACTTACGTGGAAGCACTCAGACCTTAGTCAGATCCTATAGTGTGTTAGAACCAGGAGGACCTGGGAATTCACACTGAGCCAGATTACTTCTGTGTATTATTGTATTATACTTCAGACTAGTTCCAGGGTGTTGAGACTACGGACCTCACACCCAAGATTAGGGAATCTGTGTTATCATTCTGTTATACTCCAGACTAGTTCCAGGGTGTCGAGATCACGGACCTCACACCCAAGTCTAGGAATACGCTGTACCATCATAGTATACTTCAGACTAGTTCCAGGGTGTAGAGACCACGGACCTCACACCCAAGACTAGGCATTGTTGATATCTGTTATGACCTATTGCATTTCTGACTATCCCTCTGCTTTCTGATTCGGTACCTACGCATATCTGATTATCTGTTGCCAAACCCTGCCTGCCTTTGGATACCGAATCAGCTTTCTGTCTATGTACCTTGTCTGTCTGTGTGTTGCCGACCTGGCTTGCCCGACCTTGAGAGCTATCTCTCTCTTTAAGAGATAGTCTCCAGACCTGCTAGTGACATCCACCTTCAGGTGTCACTCACAGGTTCTTCCCATCTTCAGCCTGGGACTCCACCCCTTTGGAGGCCTCAGGCTGCTGGAAGGTTTTTGCACTTCCCAAAAGGCAGTATCGCCCATACTGCCAGAGACCACCTGCTCCTCGGGTGGTCTTACGCAAAGTCATTACGGTTGCACCAAAAACTCACACTATAAAGGTGTCCAGAGGTTAGTTATACTTAGATTATCGGTGATTCTGCAGATCATCAATAATCAGGTATAATCTGTATTCTTGGTGATACTGCAGATCACCAATAATCAGATTCTCTCTGTGTGCTGACACCGATCGTTACAGGGCTATCTAAAAAAGGACCTTTTTAGGAGTAGGAGGATAGGAGAAGGAGGATTGTTTATCTCCGTTTATTTTCACCTCATGTTTTTTTAAGCTGTGGAGGTTGAGCTAATTAGCTCTACTGGCCACTACAGAGTTACAGATTACCCAGCAAGCTCAAAGTCCTACCCCATAGAGCCACATTAATCCATGCCATACACTGAAGAGGATTAACCAATCCAAAACAATCTGTATGCACGCTGGATTATTGTGGCTCTGTACAATTAACAAGTTGACACATCATGGCATTGCAGTGGTTCTGGAGGTGTGGTTAGCTTACAGGAACAACAAAGGATGATGTGCATATTCATCAGTGAAGCATCATGGGAGATCTCATATGCTCACTCCAATCTGAATAATTGCAAATATCTTCTGTTTTAAGAAGGTAAACTTTGTTTTTTCCAAAAATGTTTTTGAAATGGAAAATTACTTTGGCGAAAATTTGTGAGCAACATGCTATGAGCAGCCAAACACTATTTTAGCCAGCATCACTGAGGGAGTGACTGTTTCCTAAGTCTCTAGTGTGCAAGCTGGCAGCGTTATCTGACGAAGGCGTGGAACGCTGAAACGCGTAATAACGCAGCCAGCACACGTTTTACCCTTGGGGGAGCATCCAGGGTCACTTTTCACCAGATCCTCTCGACTCCGATGGCCACGGTAGTTTGAGGTGCAACCGCCAAGGAAGGATTTTAAGGATTTTAT
Source organism: Hyperolius riggenbachi (assembly GCF_040937935.1). Taxonomy (NCBI): domain Eukaryota; kingdom Metazoa; phylum Chordata; class Amphibia; order Anura; family Hyperoliidae; genus Hyperolius; species Hyperolius riggenbachi. Next base: position 383,947,919 of record NC_090646.1, on the reverse strand, counting down.
ATGCTTGCATTCAACTTACATCTAGTAAGTGAATTTTTATTTGCGCAATTGTCTTAATAAAGCGATGTTACACTAGGAGCACTCCTTTTTTTGTTTCTTTGATTAAGCCTCCTTGACAGCCGGGCTCTAAGAGGAGCAGCTAAAGTGTGACTCCACTCCGCCACCCCTGACTACTGCCCCAGCAGCGCAAGATTGCACATCTTTTCCGTACTGTTTCCTAAGGGCCCATTCATATTTAAGGCAAAGCAGGTCTCAATACTTTTCACTGCCTCTTTCCCACCATTACGAAGACTCTGCATTAGCTATAGCAGCGCCCTTCATATCACCTGTGGTGTGATGCAGAACCATGGAAAAAATACATCCATGTACATTTTCTAGTGAAGTTACGCAGACCCATTCCCTTGTATAGAATAGGGCTGCACAGCTCCCTACTTCCCTGTGTGCTGCAGCACTGCTGAGATGTGTGCTGTGTTCAGCACTGCTACCTGTATGAACAAGCCCATAAAGTATTTCTTAATGCTGCAGCATTGGCGCCACATTTATTTAGTGACTTATCTATATATCTCCTGGTGGCTGCATTACACCTCTGGACAATAGGAAAATGTGGGTTAGAGAAAGGAGAGGAAAAATGAGACAATGCAATGAGAGATTTCGGCAACTATCAAGGCAATAATCCAGAGATGGATTATGGTCAGGGGCGTTGCTAGCCCCAAAGATCAGTGGCACCTGCCCCGGATCTATACTGGGGTGCCCCGGATGTCCCCCAGGCAGAGTCAGCCGTGTTGTCTCCTGCTTGGAGCTGTGGTGCATCAATCGGGGGTATGCTGGGTGCTATGATGCCTCTATGTAGGCATACTGGGCGTTGTGATGCATTTATAGGGGCATGCAGGGAGCTGTGGTTCTGCTATGGGGGTATGCTGGGAGTTGTGGTGCCTGAATGGGAGGACCATGGGAGAATGGGAGGGGGTCCACTAGAAGGTCAAGGAATGCCATAGGGAACTGACATAACTTGGCGGAAGGCTAGCCCGCCCAGCAGAAAGTCAGACCAGCCAGCACAGAAGCCAGGTAATACTGCCTAGTTATGCTTCAGTGCCTATTTATGTGATATGCTGCAATTTTGTTTTTCTTTTATTTGTATCAATGGAGAAGGGGCTTCATCCAACATTTTGCTGGGCAGGCCTACTTAGACTGCTGTTAAGTTCATGTAAATTTGGCTACACCCATGGCCACACCCACATTCGGATGTGTGGCTGCATCCATTTTTTAGCTGAAGTGCACAAAAGTGCCCTGGATCTTTTCAGATTCTAGCAACGCCCCTGATTAAGGTGAAATGGGTGCCTAGGCAAGTTAATAGCTTTGATGCACTCTTATGGTCCTTTAGGTAATCTGGAGTGGAGAGGGGTCAGAATAGGTGGCAGGTGGGCCTCTTGATACCCACTGCACCTGCCTAGGTTGGTTTGTGGATGACCCTCCTCTGCACCCATCAATAAGAAAGAGACCTAAGGCTGAAACATCCAAGTAAATGCAGGTCACCTTCATTCACTTTATTTTAGTACATATTTTTCTAGTCTGTTTCTGTTAATTTATTAAAACTTCACGCTCTTTAACTGGAACAAAAATGTTTTAGAACATCCAGATCAAATTAAACCTGTGGCCCAAATTGTTCAGTAATAATTATAGCAGCTGGTTAAGTCTGCCACGTCAAAAGAAAACAGCAAAAAATAATATATAGCGAAGGGAAAAGCTGTATAAAAAGAAAGGTCAGCTAATATGGTACAGTATGTATAAATAGAGCATTCCACATACCAGTGATCACACTCTGTCAAAGAGAAAATCCTTTTACATAAAAAAATGAGCAAGGTACTAAAAACGTCCAAACAATAACATCCCGCAGATTAGGCTAGTGACAGTCTAACACATAGGTAAATTCTTCTAGACTAGACTCCTTTCATTTCTGCACAGTAGATAAAATAAAAGTGCCTGCGAAACTTCAGTCCACAATTAAAATGTACAAATTATGGCACACATAAGGAAGCTGGTCAAGCGTAGCGAGCGTATTGAATTCCCAGAAGTTCAGAAATTTCAAACCGAACTCCTTTTACTTTTTGTCTGGGACATTTTTATGCCTTGCTGTAGAAAAACACTTTTCGGATACACATGAAGACTAAAATGGAAGTGAGAAGAAAGTAGGATTAAACATTTGACAGCTCAGAAGAAATAACATAAATAAAGAATCAAGTGAGTAACAGATAAAATAGAAGCCTGTAGTATTGATTATGTGCAGTCAGGAATCACATGGATAATGACTGATTAACTTGAATTACTGATGAGGACTTTAAAAGTTACGTGTAACAAGCAGACTTGTTCATACAACTAATTACAACAAAATAACTTAGTTTTTATGCAGTTGTGCAAAGCTAATAAAACGATAATCCTGACAAGACCACCATGTAACTCCATTTCATGTGTCACGTCTGAGTTACTTCAAAGGACAGATGTCCACATTGTACATACTTTATTGCAAAGAGATCGAGAATGGAATATGGCTGCTGAGCTTTGCCCTACTGTAAATAAATTCTAACTTACCTAAGCTAAGCAAAATGGAATTCTAATCAAAGCAAACCTGCACAGCAGTACAAAAAAAAAAAAAAAAGAGTAAAATACGTAGTTAATTCTGTTTCTAGCATGGCCAGCAGCAAATTTTGCCTAAAACTGCCAAAGCATTCATTGGCACCGGATCTTGCACAAGACATTTAGTGGGTCAGGCAGCAGGTCACCCCCACACCTAGCTCCATACTCCTAGTTTGGCCCAGGGCCACAAACAATCTACCATACGTGTCTATGAGGCGAGTGACTCTTCCTATACTGGCCCCAAATGCAGAGTAGCAAGCAGAGTGGCTAAGAGGTGTTATCTCCCATGTCCTGCTAGTGTGTTCCTCCTTACTCCTGTCTGATCAGCAAGTCTGGGCTCCACGGGTCTCCACAGTCATCCTACCATAACCCACCAACATTATGGATTATTATGGCTCTGTACACATTAACAAGCTGACACATCATTGCATACCAGCGGTTCTGGAGGTGTGTTTAGCTTCTAAGGGTACAATGGTTAATTTGCATATATTCAGCAGTGGTGCCTGGGAGACATCTCGAGCTCACTCTAACCTGAATTATCGCAAATTCTTTCTGTTTTAGGAAAGCAAACTTTTGTTTTTCTTAACATCTTAGTAAGGGGGCTTTTAGGACCATTGTAGTCCCTTACACACCCCAATGAGTTCTGGGTCACCATGAGCTTTCTGGTTAGTCTGTGCCACCAACATCTGTTGGGGATTTAAACATGCTGCTGGCTTACTTTGCATTGCAGGAGATTATGGTTTGTGGAGGGGACAACTGGAGGGGCACGTTGCAGCTTAAACCTGATGTCACAGTGCACATGGCTACTAAATTATGATATCTGCGGCACATATCGACCTAATTCTTGTGTCTGGTGGCACATGGCTACTGAATTCTGATGTCTGGGGGCAGAAATCTGCTTACTTATGACAACTGGAGTCACATAGCCATCTAATTCTGGCATCTGAGGGTGCGTGGCTACTTAATTCTGGTTTAGGAAAGCTCAAGGGTTACACAACTTCCTATATCTGGGGGTGCCCTGGGTGCTTAACTTTTTCTCCTGAGTTTTTTCCTAGCAGATAATTTTTCATCTTCTATTTAAAATAGCCTTTGAGCATTTTACAATTCAAAAAGTATGTGGAAATCTAGTGTAAAAAGTATTTTGAGCAGGCCCGGGTTTACCTCACAGGAGCCTATAGGCACAGATGTCCTGGTACATTAGACTTCATCCTCCATGAACCTACAAACCCCCCAAACTGCACCCCAAGTGTGCTGGCTGTTCCAGATGTCATTTCTCACTCACTACCCTTGCCAGTCATCTGTAGCTACAAGTGTCCCTTAGCATTAGGTACCCAGAAGTACCCTCAATATTAAGTAGCTTGAGGTGCCCCCAAATATTAGGAAGCTAGAGGAACCTCAGTATTAAGTAGCTAGAGGTACCACTGACTGAAGGGAGATCTCATCTGAGGAATGCTGAGATCAGGGTGAGTATCCTCTCATTTACACTCATCAGAATTCTGCATAGGGAAGGAAGAAGAGAGTCACCTTTCCATCATCAGACTCCTGTAGGCACTTGCCTACAGTGCCTTGTGGTAAATCCAGCTGTTACGTGCCTGAACGGAGAAACTGGGATTGATCGCAGTTTGCAGCAACACAGACACTGAGACAGGAATATACTATGCAGGAAGGTTTATTTACAATCGTGCATACAGTATTATGCAATTTCAATGCAGCAGCATGCATAACAACTATGTACAGCAGTCAGAGAATATGGTGGCAACTATATACAAGAACGCAACCACCACATGCATACACACCATACAACCAAAGCAAGGTGCAAAACCCCCAAAACCCTATCTATCTATCTATCTATCTACCTACCTAAATATATACAGGATATATATATATATATATATACACATATACACAGGACAAATATATACAATATATACACCAATCGCAGTACAAGGAGGCAGGCACAAAATCACAGTCAGAACAAAGCATAAGTCGGCAACAATCGAGCAATCACGGTACAAAAGGAGCAGGCAGTAAATGAGGTCAGACAGAATCAAGGTTCAGTAACAGGATAACAGATACAGAAATACAGATTACCAGAGAACCAGGGTTGTCCAGATACTCCAGCTAGCGAGCACAAAGTTCTGGCAAAGGTTGCTCCTTGCAGGGCTCTTAAATAAGGAGGACACACCTGCAGCATGATCGACAAGCAAAGTCCATAGAGAGCAACCCTTGCAGTGGCAGAGCTGTCTCCAGCCAGCATAGAGCCACCCAGTGGTGGAACAAGGAAAGTTCAGGTCATGCAAAGTCTCAAGAGCCACCTGCTGGTGGAATAAAGGAAGTTCATCAGAGTTCAACACGATGCTACCACCAGCAGGCAGGAAGTGGCATGACCATATTCCTAACACCAGCCCAGATTTTGAGCTTTTTCTTGCATGCTGGTGGCTTAAAAGGCATTTTATTGACAAGATGTGAAAATCTCGCCTTGGAGAAAACTTAGGAGAAAAAGTGAATTGCAAATGTGCCTTGGGCCTGATCCAATTCACTTTTTCTCCTAGGTTCTCCTAGGTTCTTTTGAAGGTGGTATTTTCACACCAAGCAATAAAATGCAGTACCTTTTGTGCGTGTGAGGCAGGGCTGCAGCTCATAGACTTGCCTCACACGGAAGCGCACAGGGGTAGCAAAATCTACGGAGATGGTCGTGATTTTGCAGGGGGGGCGATTTGGAGGGGAAAGGACCGTCGTTCAGCCGCGGGATCGCGGCGTTTTAGCAGGGGCAAACATGCCCCTGCTATATATAAGGAAAAAAGCCAGTTTTATTAAGGCTTCAGAGTCTCTTTAAGTCTTATATATGGGGGTACATGATTTGTTTATTTCCAGTATTTAGGGGCACAAAGCTAACCACTTAGCTAACCACTATACCACTGCACTACTGTGCTTAAAAGTTACTTAAACTTAATGTTGTTTCCTTTGAAACCCCCTATTTTACTTCATATATTCTAATTTACTTTGTCTACATCTGTGTTAAAAAAAAAAACAGATGGAAAATTGCAGCCGAGATAAGCATACACACCCAGGTAATACTGTGGAGGTGAATGGAAGTCCATCCTGATATCTACCACTATCTTCCTATGTTATCATTTACTGAAGTTCGGCTGGTCACAGAGTTGACATGTCATGCACTTGCTCTTAAGCTGGTATTTATAAACTGCTTTCTCTATCACAGCCTGAGCTTATGTGGACTCACAGCTAAAGGAAATGTTCAATGAGTAGCAATTAATATCCCTGATAAGATTATTGTACTTATACATGACCTTTACTTTACTTGAAATACTTTCTGCCTTTAAGAGGGAGCCTATGTAGCTGACTTTCCTATAAAGCACTGACTGCCAGCACATACTGAATGGGAACAAGCTGAAATAATATTCCAAATGGCTTTATTCCCATTTTTTTCTCCAAATCTGCAGCCTGCTCTCTCTTTCTCTCTGTTCAATACAGGGGTGCTAAAATTCTTCAAATCATGCGGAAGACTACTTTAAACACACAGGCGCCAAAATTATAAAGCTTAACACCTTCCTTCCTAATGGCACTGTGATGCTTTCTTATGAATTTTTCATTCTGCTTCAAACATATGAACCTTTTAAGGATATAGTGCACTAGAGATCTGTATGTCATATTTTACTTGGGGGCTAATTGACTCCTAAATAACTTCTCAGCTATCCTGTTTTACGGCACAAGCACTGATTAGAAAGTGATTTGAGCACAAACTAGCTAAATACTGAGCGGAAGTAGGTTAGGCTGTAGAAGCTTAATGATTCAGTGGCTAGTGCCAGAGTCCCGGCTTCATTCTTTCTTCATTGTAACACTGAATTAACTGCAAGCCTGTGCAGAACTAGAAGAGAGCGTCTGCCTGTCTACTGGCCTTAGAAGAACTTCAGTCTGGCATTCTCCTCTTCTTTCCATCAAAACCGTGCATTTAACTCCCCCGAGTCAGATAATAATGCTTGAGGCAGAAGTCATTCAGAAGTTAATTTTGGCAAAGTCTACATGGCTGGAAAATTTCTCAAGTTGCAAGTTGAAAGCTTGCGGGCTGCCCATCCAGGAAGGGCATCGTTTTTCAAGACCATTTAGAATCCATGAATGCTTTATCTAGTAGAGGTACCTTTAAGGGAAACTTTAGAAAGTGCAATAGTGTTAAACTAATTTAACTGTGTTGAAAGAGAGAGTTACCCATCATTCCCCCTTGATCTGCCATAGTCACCACTAAAGGAATCAGCTTATTTATAAATCATTTTCAGAGCCGAATGTAAACATTTAGGGACTGCTTGTATACAGCACTGTTACCAAGAGCGTAACTATGGCCGTTGGCCATTGACTGTTATGTGGCCCAGCAGCATAGGGGCCCCGTATTGCCTAGCTACATAATGATTTATGGAAGTAGTAAATGCATTTGGCAAATAAATTAAGAAAAAAAGTTTGTATACATTTTAGGAACATTTATATGATTGCTGTGAAAACAATTCGTATTCTATATTCTGTACTGTTCTGTTACTAGGGTGATGGGACCTATTAATATATTTTATGGGCAACACTACAGATTTGAGTTGTAGAGTAAACATCCACCATCCCATTCCCCTTATGGCCTGCCTAATGTATACTAACCTTCCATCTCAACATAGTTTTCACCATTGCCTCTCCTAAAACCTTATATTACTCAACAAGAAAAACAACAGTTTGCTTTCTTAAAACAGAAAGAATTTGCAAGATGTCTCCCAGGGCATCACTGCTGAATATATGCAAATTAACCATTGTTACCCTTAGAAGCTAAACACACCTCCAGAACCGCTGGAATGCAATGATGTATCAGCTTGTTAATTTGTACAGAGCCATAATAATCCAACATGCATACAGACTGTTTCGGATTGTTTGATCCTCATCAGTGCATGGCATGGATTAACAAGCAAGCTTAAAAACGAGCAAAGGAAAACTGGACTTTTGTTCATTGCATCTGTGTTGTATGATTGATAAAAGATACTGTATAATACGCAATTAACTTTTTCTCCTGAGTTTTATTTTCTCTTTCACTTTTCAATTAAAAAAGTACAAAAAAAGTAGGTAAAAAAAGGCCTTGAGTATTTTTTGCTTGTTGGTAGAGTAAACATTTTACTGACGGTGTGAACATATCACCCAGGAGAAAACGTTGGAGAAAAAGTTGATTACATATAGGCCAAAGGCGTGTTATAGGTTACTAAATGACTTCTGTGAAATTACAAATAATAGCTGCTATGATTCATGTGACAGAGCGATAGCTACCAAATAACAAAATAAGCGACAGAATGACCACTGTCATGCTATAAATTACTGAATGACTGCTGCCATGTTACAAACAACTGAATAACTGCTATGTTATCAATGTCTGAGTGATCATTCGCTTTTCACTACTAGAGATTCTGTAAACTGGAGTAAGAGATCTATTTGTTTATTACTCTAATAACCTAGAGAAACTAAAATCAAATCTGTTTGTGATGCTTACAGCTTATTGTATGTTCAGGAAGGATGTGATTTAAAACATAATGCAGCCTCCCTATCACTGCAGCCCTAAATCTTACTGTCAATTGGCACAATTAGGTCGAATTCACACCCTTCAGTGCTTACAGCTCCTCTATTCAAAGCTCTTGCTGGTTGGTTTGGAGGTGTGAACACACACATATGACAGAGACCACTCAAAGCCTGTCAAACCCTCTTAAATGCCACTTATAGGTGAAACAAAATATCCTTCCTTGAGCTGTAAATGAGACAGAACATATATGAATGAGAACAGAAGATTTACAATTGCTCTTTTTCACGGAAGCAGTAAAAAAAAGGCCGCAGGCAGCTAGTGGACAAAAAGGGCGCCACCATTCACTCTCATAATAAATAACGTTTAATGGGCGCCGAGCAGGAAAAAAGGGCGCCGGACGTAAATAACGTTTACAAACGGCGCCCGGAGATTTTTAATGATTTATAAGTGTGCTTGTGGTGATTTACGTTTATAAAATGCACCCGTGCCGAATAACGTTTATAAAAATACTAAACACATTTATCTTATTTAATTAAAACATTATTTAAAGTTTTATCCCTTACTGTTTGTAAAACATTATTATTCACAAAATAAAGCGATCAGTACGTCACGTAAATTGCAATATATTTTTTGCAGCCACAATTAGTAAAACATTATTATCCACATAATAAAGGGGGGTCTTAGGTTTAGGCACCAACAGGGGGGTCTTAGGTTTAGGCACCACCAGGGGGTCTTAGGGTTAGGCACCACCAGGGGGGTCTTAGGGTTAGGCACCACCAGGGGGGTCTTAGGGTTAGGCACCACCAGGGGGTCTTAGGGTTAAGCACCACCAGGGGGGTCTTAGGGTTAGGCACCACTAGGGGGGTCTTAGGTTTAGGCACCACCAAGGGGGTTTTAGGGTTAGGCACCACCAGGGGGGTCTTACGGTTAGGCACCACCAGGGGGGTCTTAGGGTTAGGCACCACTAGGAGGGTCTTAGGGTTAGGCACCACCAGGGGGGGATCTTAGGGTTAGGCACCACCAGGGGGGTCTTAGGGTTAGGCACCACCAGGGGGGTCTTAGGTTTAGGCACCAACAGGGGGGTCTTAGGTTTAGGCACCAACAGGGGGGTCTAGGGGTTAGGGATAGGTACAGGGAGGGTTCTGTGTAAGACTAGGCTTAGGTATAGTTTTAGTAAAATTTTTGTAATACTTACTAATGTTTTACAACACTTATTACGAACGTAGTTATATTTATATCATCGTTATAAAGAATATTTTCAGATTTTATTATAAGAACAAACCATAAATGAAGGTTATTCACAATAATATACAATTATAACAATTAAACATATATTATTGTTTTTTTAATAAACGTAATTATAAGTTTAACTTTTGAAACAGGGAAGATTAACGTTTTCACAATTGCCGATTTCATAAACATTATTTAATGATTTATAATTTTGTAAAACATTATTTGTAAACGAAATATAGCACACTATTTTTATAAACGCTATTAATGATTAATTATTAATTAGCGTTTACACCTCGCGCCCTTTTTGTCCGGGCGCCCTTTTTGTACGTACGCCTTTTTCACTCCCATGACAATGTTTAACTTTTAATTCTAATAGTTGAAGAGAACAAAATTAATTATTAATTAGCGTTTACACCTCGCGCCCTTTTTGTCCGGGCGCCCTTTTTGTACGTACGCCTTTTTCACTCCCATGACAATGTTTAACTTTTAATTCTAATAGTTGAAGAGAACAGACCGTTCAGACCGGATGAGGTAAAATCACTTGATAGCTTTATTCAGAATCCAGACATCACAATGAAAGCTGATGCATAACGGGCAGTAGTAAGCTCTCTTAAGGTACATACACTCGTCCGATTTGCGCAAACGACCCGCTGTTTGGACGTCCATACGACCGGTCGTTCGGAGGTCAAATTGGACGTGTGTACAGTCTGTAGTTCAGCTGATAAGAACGGACTTGAGCAATTCGCTTGGTGGATCGCTCAAGTCCGCACTAATCAGCTGAACGACAGACTGTACACATGTCCGATTTGACGTCCACGACTTAGCTAAGTGGTGCACTACCGTGCACACGCTGACCCTCTGGCGCACATCCTTGATTGCATTCCCTTGGCCAGGAGCATTCAACTCATGCACAGTTCCTTAAGGCTTATAGCCTTGCATTATAATGCGTTTTTACATTCGTTTATTAAGTTAAATATATATCCAAATGTCCCTAGAATGCACATCCGCCTCCCTACTAGCAATTATTACTAGACAGTCCTAGGATATAGGACAAGGTTAGTGCTGTTATCGTAATAACTGTCACACTAAAGTCATTTCCTCTCCAGAACAATTTCACATCTGATAAAGTTTATTTATTCTTTGAACCGGTTTATTGAAATATCACAATGAATTCAAATTCTGACTGTTCAACTAGTAGATTTAGTTTATTAGTATTGCTTTAATTATTTTCAATGGACTTTGACACTGTGAAACGTATGATCAGCCTAATAAGAGCAATGTAAATATTTTCACCTCATTCATGTGGCTGTAATTTTGCTTGACCATGGACAAACCCACTTAATGTACATTCCTTTACAAATTAAGCAGAGACTAATTTCTCCTCGTGAAGCAATAAACTACCATGCAGATTTTGGCGATGGGCCAGTTGTGTTCCTGAACACGAGGTCCCTCTGGGCCTTTAGGTCACCAGCAAAACGCCCTGGAAAATTTAATTAAAGTGGGTTCCTGTAAGACACATGAGACAGATAAAGTCTCTCAGCAACCAGATCATACAATTCCTACATGATAATCCATTGACTGGAGTGGCATGCAGCAACAACAATGCCACTGATGTCCTCAGAGAGTGTGACAGAGAAAAACAGGGAGAGGATGGACAGAGAAGAGGTTATTTTTGTTGACCTTAAATAACGGTTTATTTTCTAAAGTAGAATAATCAGTGCTAAGAATTAGCAACAGTTACAGTACAATGGAATCTGATAAAATCATGTAGTCATAAGAGAATAGAGATTTAATAATTACCCTGTGAGTCATTATTAAACCTTGAAATAATAGTGCATACACACCCATCCTGAGAAGGGATGTTTGTGAAGTGTTATCTGACATTTTGATCTCTTTTTAGTCACAATGTTAAAGTCTTAACCCAACAGATGCATAAAACAGAGATTCAGGCATTCACCAAGCATTATAAGCCTGTTAGAATGCTTTATTGTCTTGTAGTCTCTTGTTTGATAAACCAGAGCCGTGCCATGAAATCAAAGCATCATTAGCAGTCATGTACAGAGAGGATAATGCTTGGTGCAATGAGCTATTACACAAAATTACTGATTCACTAATGCTCAGAGGCACAGCAACAGGAGATGCAGAGGCTGATTCAGACACATCGCCAAGTACATCTGTCCTTAATTGGTGTATTGGTGGTAATGATTACCATGATGGGTTCGTTATGCAGTTTAATCATTAAAACTGCTGTCCTCTGTTCTGAGGTACCTCTGACTGTGACTGACTTGGTAAATGGAGGAAAACAAATGCAGGGGTACTGAGAGGGGCAGGGATGAGAATGTGGGGGTGTGAGTTGGGTAAAGTACAATTCCGGGTCTTAGTGTCAATTGTGTTTTTTTTTTTTATTTCATATAATCCACTGCAGTTATATTTGTTATGGCATCAGTCACACGATTTTGTGCTTTTCTGGGCAGAATGAAACAGAATCTGCATATGCCAGCGTCAGTCAGGCTTCCATCCACAACTCTTTAGAAAATAAGCATATTGCTTTTAAAGAGAATTACAAAGCATGGCATCCACTTATGAAACAGTTCAGCAAATAAGATAATACTTTGCGTAAGCATTCATCCCTTTGCGTAAGTATTACTTCCAGTCTGGAATTACAAATCATTGTAGATAGAGTACCAGGATGAAATGGTGAACACGCTAGTTAAAGGAAAAATTAAGAGATGTGGAGGCTACCATATTTATTTCCTTTTAACCACTTAAGGACCAAGGCAATTTCTAATGATCGGTGCTGCGTGTGCACTACGGCCCGCAGCACCGATCAGACTTCCCCCCCTTTTTTCCCCACTAGGGGGATCTGATCGCCGCCGGCCATTAGTGAGTAGCGGGGGGGGGGGGGGGTCTCCTCAAAGCCCCCCTCTGCAGCGTTTTCCGCCCTCTCCGCAGTTCCCGCCCTCTCCCTCTTACCCGTAGCTGCGCAGGACGGATATCCGTCCTGCGCATTGTGGGATAGGCTTCAGCCTATCATATGCCGGCAATCCCCGGCCAATCAGAGGCCGGGGATCGCAGATCTGCCTTACGGCGCTGCTGCGCAGCAGCGCCGTATGATGTAAACAGCGGGGATTTCTTCCCCGCGTGTTTATATTACGTGTGCAAGCCGCGATCGGCGGCTCGCACACTGTTCACGGAGGCACCCTCCGTGAACTGGCATGGAAAGGCCGCTCGTGCGAGCGGCCGTTTCCATGCTATACCATTAACGACCAGGCACCGCCCATCGGCATTAGCTGGTCGTTAAGTGGTTAAACAATACCAGTTGCCTGACAGCTCTACTCATCCATTCGGTTGCAGTAGTGTCTGAATCACACCAGAAACAAGCATGCAATCTTGTCAGATCTCACAATGTCAGAAACACCTGATCTGCTGCATGCTTGTTCAGGGTCTATAGCTAAATGTATTAGAGGCAGAGGATCAGCAGGATAGCCAGGCAACTGGTATTGTTTAAAAGAAAATAAATATGCCAGCCTCCATATACCTCTTGCTTCTGTTGTTTTCTTTTAGGCCTTGTTCACATTGCGGTTGGCTCGCGTGTCCATCCGCGTTGGGCTGTTTTTGTGGCTTTTTTCCCCTATTCCCAGCGCTTTAGTGGGCGATTCGTTTTTGTGCTTAGCGGTTTTTGAAGCGGTTTTTCCCCAAACGGTTTTGTAATTTACTCCCTGACGCAAATCAGGAGGTGAACTCTTTGACCCGGAAAATAATAAATACAATGTATTTATTCTTAAAAACATGAATGCTACACAAAGTGATTTTGAGCGCTTTGCGTTTCTCCTATACTTTCCATTTCAGGTGGAATCGCCTCAAAAATGGTACACGCACCGATTTACTAGCCGCACAGCGCACGACCCCTGCGGATTTGAACCTTCTCATAGACATACACTGTCCACACAGTCGGGTCGTTTTTGAAAACCGAACGTGGGCGAAAAAAAGCAGACGTTACCTGCAGTGTGAACAAGCCCTTAAAGGGGGAGATGTAGAATAGTGACAGCACTTATATGTAGGAAACGGTAATTGTAGCCACATTTGTGGTAGCAGTGGTGGTGAAGGTGAGTGTGTGAGTGAGTGAGTGAGTGAGTGAGTGTGAGTGTGAGTGTGTGTGTGTCATGACTTGTTGAGGGCACTTGGTTATGGGGTGGAAGAGGTTAAATGTTGACTACTCTTACAATATAAACCCATTCAAGGACACCGTGGGATGGGAGAGTGAGGGGTTGCAGGGAGTGAGGGGCCGTATTATGGGTTCCCCCACGATTTGTAGCTACGCCCCTACACTTTGCCACGTACTTCCCTCATAAAATATATACTAAATCAACAAGAATTTTTATCTTTCACTGTGAGGGTACAGTAAAAGTGTCTCTGTAGTAGGAGTGTGGAGTACTGATAATTAATGGAGAGGCTGTAAAAAAACACGTGCAGGAAGCAGATAAGTTCAACAGTTCAAGATTTGTCTGAATGGGAGCCAGATTACAAAAAAAATATATTCTTAGACCAGCTTGGTACATGTCCAGTGCATTTGTGGTGCGATGCACCGCCCTCATCGCATCGCACAAATCGTCATTCATATGACCCTACCGGGGAGTGCACCAACAGCTTCCTATGAATAGCGCCGCACGTCCCTCACTCTCCCTTCGCACAGCAACGTACTCTCTGCTGGACAGTAAGTGTGTCACTGGGATTCCCTGGTTCCCTGTCGAGTTTGAGTCATTCTGCACACGTGCGCCCCACCACCGTTAAAATTCAAGCTTTGCCCATTATTTTCGTTGCCACAGAAGTCCGATAATAACACGATGATAATGACTTCTCGACAGCTTGGCGGCGAATCTAGCGCAAAGCGATGCGACATAGTAAGTGTACTAGGCCCCATAGACTTTCATTGCTGTTGCATCACCGTGCGCAGAAAGGGTTACGCAACACAATGAAAATAGCATAGTGTAAAAGGGGCCTAAACAGTAGATATATCTCCAGAAAGAAACTACTCTTTTTGGTACTAGCAACATTTTATCAGAAGAAAGTCACCCACTAATAAACTGACCTAGACATTTGTAATACATATTTACACATTTATTACTGCGACACATGTAGATATTAACAAACTGGGAACTGAGGTAGGTAGAATCTGCCCACATCTGTGGCTTTCTAAAGGTGCCCATACACTTACACGATTTCCAGCCGATAGCAGATTTGCTGCTGTGAAATCGATGCGCAAACGCTGACCGAACGACCGATTTCCGTCTGAAATCGATCAATCCCATCGATCTGTCCGCGTGGAAGATTTTGCTCTATCGATGGCGGGTCAGAAGTGCATTGATAGCGGCGTTCGAATGTCCGATGACTGACGCTAGCGGCAATACATTACCTGTTCCACCAGCGCGCGTCACCGCTGTCCCTTCTCTGTGCTGGGCTCCGGCTGGCTTCACTTACTTCCTGTCGGGGGAAGTTTAAACAGTAGAGCAGTAGAGCAGAGAAGAGACAGCGGAGACCGGGGGACTCGCGCCGGCTGGATCAGGTAATGTATGCAGGGGACGGCTGTGGCAGCTCCACAGATTGTGAATCGGATTCATAGTGAAATCGATTCAAAATCTGTTTGCCGTATAGGCAGCCAATAGATCCCTCTTTGATCAGATTCGATCACAGAAGGATCTATCTGCTGGTTGATTTGGTGGCAATCGACCAGTGTAGGGCAGCCTTAACTCTGATACGATGTAAATTCTATGCAGTGGTTTTCCGCAGTCCTGAGCCGATTGCTGCAGGAAGTAAACTTGGCTGTCATATGACAGATGTGCTTCCTCTTATGGGTAAGGCGCCAGTTTCATTTGCTCCTTACCAGAAGATCACTGTGTATCAGTCACACTGATCACATAATGGCAGCATTAAAACAAAGCTCTGGTGCTTAAGGTGCCATAGCGGTGCAGTCTGTAATGACTTAATATAGATAAGCTACGTTCACAGTGGGATGTTGTGGTGTGACTTTATGAGGGCATCTTAACACAGAAAGTCACACTGCAATAGTAAATATATGGTTCATTCACAGTGCATGTGGTGCGTTAGGATCCAACTCACTACAGTATCCAAACGCATTGCATGCAGTGTGCTATTGCATAATGGGTGCGTTAATAGAGACAGTAAAGTATATTTTTCATTCACTCTGCTGCACTGTATGCAACCTAAAGGTGGTATAACATGAGTTGCGTGTTTGTTACACAGGGAAAGCAATGTCACGTCCCACTGTGAGCCTAATCTTCAAATTTGCTTATTTTAATTAACATCTCACTTAAGTTACAGTAGAAACATGCAGTCCACCCTCTACTATAGCAAATGTTAAAAGGTAAAAACAAATGCACTTGAAACTAGTTGTATTGTAAATTTTAAATAGATACACACATTCCTGCTGTCAGACACCTTAGCATGTTGATGGCATTATTGCTTTACTATCCTTTAAAATCAAGGCTGTATTTTTACAGGCAGCACATTGGCCCTGTGCTTTAAAGCAATGGCTTTGACCTGAGACTTTAAAATCCTCAAAATAAACACTGAGCAGTTGTCTTGTAAAAACATTTCTGTTGGACAGATTTAATTCCAAAAATAAAAGCATACATTGCTTTTTCTTGAAACAAAAATTAACATGTTAGATTTTCTCTTTAGGAGTTTTAAAGTCCAAGAACATTTTTGACATTTATTTGCAACATGTAGTTTCATAGAAATAAAAAGACTTGGAAATGTGAAAATATTTCTAAATGATATCATAATAAGTCAATGTTCAAACTGCTAGAACAAAACCCTTTAGGAAGGAACCATAAGGTGGATGGTACATACCAATAATGTAACAACACTGGTTTACTGAAAAATTGTATACCTTTATCAAAAAAGACATAAAATTTAAAAAAAACCCAGTTTTCTGAACCCCCTCCTCCCCGAATCCACTATCCTCTTTATGTCCCACAAACATTCACACCGCACACCTCACAACATGCATGCAGGGCCTACAGCAGCAGCACACTTGGGTAAAGGAAAGCATATATTGTGTGATCACATGTTCAAACTGCTATACAATGATTTAATGCCTTACAGGCTGCATTGTGTAGACCGAGTGTCTCAGCAAGCTCTCTGTATTGGGATGATATTATTTTATCATCTTTTTCTTATTTGCTGCTGATTTGCCGAGACTTTCCCCCATCTCCCATTGCTCTTGTAAGCCACAAGCCCTGGAGAGATCTTTATTTCTTACATTCTGGAGAGTGGATTTTTGAGTATAATTTACCTTCTTAAAAAAGAAGGCATTTGTGATAATTCAGCTTAAAGAGAATCTGTATTGTTAAAATCGCTCAAAAGTAAACATACCAGTGCGTTAGGGGACATCTCCTATTACCCTCTGTCACAATTTCGCCGCTCCTCGCCGCATTAAAAGTGGTTAAAAACAGTTTTAAAAAGTTTGTTTGTAAACAAACAAAATGGCCACCAAAACAGGAAGTAGGTTGATGTACAGTATGTCCACACATAGAAAATACATCCATACACAAGCAGGCTGTATACAGCATTCCTTTTGAATCTCAAGAGATCATTTGTGTGTTTCTTTCCCCCATGCACTGAAGTTTCAGGCTGCTCTTTTCTTCCTGCAAACAGCTTTGCCCTTGTTTGTAATTCCTCAGTATGTGAAAGCCCAGCCAGCTCAGAGGACGATTTATCCAGCTTGTAAAAGATAAGAGATAAGAGAGAAGAGAGAAGCTGCTCTAATCCTAAATAACACACAGGCAGTGTGCAGAGAGGGGCCTGGAAGGGTGAGTTCATAGCAGAACCACAACACTGAAGAACTTGGCAGCCTTCCAGACACAGGCCGACAAGTCTGACATGGGAAGGATACATTGATTTATTACAGAGACAATGATAGTACAAAGTGCTGCAGTAAGCCAGAACACATTAGAATAGCTTTTGGAACTTGTAGGATGATAAAAAACAGGATGTAATTTTTGTTACGGAGTCTCTTTAAGAGACGGTTCACATGGATGTCTACATGGCAGTAAATGATGGCCGTGGAGGTTGTCATTTAATTGCTGTCCATTTAAGTGAACAGCTGCTGGCATGATCGTTTACTGTCATCCGCAAAAATGTTGGGCTCGATCCCGCCCTTTTCCGTCATGTCATTTGATCCTGTACACTGACCTGTTAGCCGCGGTGCTTCTATGTCTTCCTGTGGAAGTTAAAATGCAGCGTGTTTCCCCGAACCCCGTCGAAGGTTGTCTGCTCACTGGACTGAAAAGTGCTCCCCATGGCCTTACAATTAGGACTGGAAAACATGCAGGGGATCGATGCATAAAACGCATGTGTGATTGCAAGCTTAGTCGCAAACCCCAGTGGGCCCCAGAGCCAAAAACATTGTAATCACTTTTTTTTTTACAGTTTCAAACATGGAGACTAAATCCACATGCTAGTTTGTCATTTATGTACAGTACATTATTCAGACATTTTTGAAATGGGACAACATTTTACAGCTTTTCTTCATCTTTAGTGTTAGGGTAATGAGACCAGTAGGCAGGAAATGAATTGATGTACAGTACAGTATTATGCTTTTAATTTAATATAATTTTCTGTTTTTCAGTATAATTTGACTAAGTTGAAAAGCACACATTTTAAAATGTACTCATAATTAAATGCCAAACATGAAGTGTTATGTTTTGGGGGTAATTTTTTATGTGTTCATTCCTACTTTCAGAATTTTTGTTTTTTTGTTTTTTCAGAAAACAAATATTAGTGGTTTCCACTCTGTATTATTACCTCTTGACAGGAGTGGACATTTCAGCAAGACAATCATCCCAAACACACAGTCAAGGAAACATTCAGATGGTTTTCCACGAAAAACAAAGTTCCTAGAATGGCTCAGACTTGAATCCACTTGAAAAGCTATTAAAAGAACTGGTGATCAGAGTTTACAAAATAAGCACTAGAACCTTTAAGATGTTAAGACAGTCAGGGCCGGATTTCAGCCTAGCCTGATTAGGCCGTGGCCTAGGGCGCCTGAACAACCAGGGCGATATGCGGGCAATGTGCTAGTACTGGCAGTTTTATCTACCAAAACATTTTCAGCCTTGGAACGGGGTCCTCCCAGTGTGCTGTACAACCTAATCGACAGCTGCCCAGAGTTTGCCACAGATGGCCAGGTCTGGCAGTCAGGCATGTATCAGGCGCAGGGAGCGACAAGGCTGTAGGCAACCTACAGTGACGCTGATGCCTGTTGCTCTCTGAGTCCTGCTCTCCCCCTGTAACGGAGCTGTGTGTTGTGCAGCCACGCCCAATTCCTCTCCGGGCTGCTTGTCACACAGCCAGGAGATTCAAGAGATTTGAGAGCTGCTATCAGTGATAAACTCACAGGCAAGTAAAAACAAACAAATAAAGATAAGATCACACTTATGGGGAGGGAGTGGGAAGGGGGCTGCTGCTGATTATTTACACGTCTTTCTTCCCCTAGCAGCATGTCCAAGTCACAGTACAGTGAAGACTGCAATCCTGCTAAGGAAAATGTCTCTTCTTCCTCCTCCTCTCTCTACCTCTTTATCACATTCTCTCTACTCCATCACATTCTCTCTACTCCATCACATTCTCTCAATACTGACATCTTCTGCAGTACATTGCAGAATACATAGTCACATCACTGACTGTCCTCAGAGGAGCTCACAATCAAATCCCATATATCCTACCATATTATTATGTATTTATATAGCACTGTCATCATCTGCAGCACTATACAGAGTACATAGTGATGTCACTAACTGTCCTCAGAGGAGCCTAAGCTCATCCTGAAGTATGAATTGAATAGCCCTAACCACTACCCTTCCCCACATTGGATAACCATACCTTAACCCCACTGTTATGTGGTGGCTGGAGATGGTGGACCTTGGGCAGTAAAAAGTATAAATCTGGCCTGAGCAGAGGCGTCCGAGCCATTAGGCAGCTATAAATTTTCGCCTAAGGCGACAGGAAGAGGCAAGGGCGCTTCTGCACTGAGTAGTGAGAGAAGAAATGCCTCTCAGCTGACTCAGGTGTCAGTTTACACAGCAGCAGCGGGGCTGACTGGACTTCAGCTCAATGATTCAAAGAACCACAGTAATGAATGAGTCAGTGAGAGAAGGCACTCATCCTAGTCAGGGATCCGAGGAGTACAGCATCATCAGCTCCTGAGTCCAACTCCTGAGAATTCAGTCCCTCTCTCTCTGCTACTGCTAACTGCGTGGATGTAGAGACTGTGTAGCAGCCAGGCATTGACTTCCCCCCAGGCCGCCTTTCATTCAATGATTTAGGGTTGGTCCTGTGTCTGCTGTATTCAGGTTTGTTGATGTAAGGCAATGTAAAATACTAGGCTAGCTGATAAAAGTGCAATTAGAGGGCAGGCTAGCTGGTAAATATACACAGCATGATGTAGAACTCGTCTGGAGGGTCAGTGGGAAAAAATCTGTCTGGTCTCTCTCCATTGTTATAATGACTGCATGTGCAGATAAGGTCTTAAACAGGTTGAAAAGTTTTGACAGTCCCTAGACTCCAGGAGGGCTGCTTGCTGACTTGTGTAAGAGATTGGCAGGGACAGCAGTCCTATTACCAGCAACTAGTCTCTGTGTAATGTGGGACTGCAATACAGATAAACTGCTCCATCTCAGGCTATTCTCAGTCTCACTCCACTCCTCCTATCTCTGTATGTGTATAGTGTATGTCTACTGTGTGCTGTGTATAGTGTGCTCTCTGTGTGTGTGTGTGTGTGTGTGTGTGTGTTGTGTGCAGTGTGTGTACTGTGTGTGTGTGTGTATGTTGTGTGCAGTGTGTGTACTGTGTGTGTGTGTGTGTGTGTGTGTGTGTGTGTGTGTGTGTGTGTGTGTGTGTGTGTGTACTGTGTGTGTGTGTGTGTGTGTGTGTGTAGTGTGTGTACTGTGCTGTGCGTGTCTAAAGTGTGTGTGTGTGTGTGTGTGTGTGTACTGTGCTGTGCGTGTCTAAAGTGTGTGTGTGTGTGTGTGTGTGTGTGTACTGTGTATAGTGTGTATGTTGTGTGCAGTGTGTGTACTGTGTGTGTGTGTGTGTGTGTGTGTGTGTGTGTGTGTGTGTGTGTACTGTGTGTGTGTGTGTGTGTGTGTGTGTGTGTACTGTGCTGTGCGTGTCTAAAGTGTGTGTGTGTGTGTGTGTGTGTGTGTGTGTACTGTGTATAGTGTGTATGTTGTGTGCAGTGTGTGTACTGTGTGTGTGTGTGTGTACACTGTGTGTGTGTGTGTGTGTGTGTGTGTGTGTGTGTGTGTGTGTGTATAGTGTGTGTGTGTGTACTGTGTGTGGTGTGTGTGAGTGCATGCCGCAATAAGTATATTTTATGGTGAAACGCTCTGCTGCATAACAACTATTTTCTGGTGAACCCATGCCTCAATAAGTACATTTTCTGGTGAAACGCTGCTGCATTATGACTTTCGGGGGTCTTGGGGGTGGGGTTCACCACAGGAGTGGTGTTCACCATGAGGGGTGCGGGGTATGGGACTGGGGGCAATCACGGGGGGGGGGGGGGGTGCCACAGGATTTCTCGCCTGGAGTGACAAAATGGCTAGAGACGCCCCTGGGCCTGAGTAATGCATGTGACTAGTGTCTATACACAGAAGGCTTCTTGAAGTTGTCATTAACAAAAAAAGCTTTTCTATTATGCATTAAATACAATTTCAGTAATCGCGTTCAATACTTCTTCCCAGAGTCATTCCACTTTACAAAACAGAACTTAATTTATGGACTTAATTGTTTTCATTTCTTTGTATGTGTGGATTATTCAGGTTGTTACCGACATCTGGTGTAACCCCATTAAAAATATATGCACTGGGGAAAAACATTTTTTTTTCATTATTTATCATTAACTATAGAGGAGTTTGTGTTAATAAGTCTTCAAAATTCTGTCAATATGTTTTGGCTGAACATAATACATTACTGTAAGTGAACCTGGGGTTAGACCGATATGGAAGCTGCCATATTTTTTTCCTTTGAAACAATCCCATTTGCCTAGGAGTCCTGTCGATATTCTGGCAAATGCAACCCCGGCCGAAACCAGCATGTGTCTAATCCAGTCAGACTTCAGTCAGAAACAACTGCTCTGTATGCTTATTCAGGACCTATTGGCAAAAGTGTTAGAGGCAGATGATCAGGAGGGCTGTCAGGCAACTTCCATATCTCACTCACCTCGGGTTCCCTTTAATTAGAAATAGCAGTAGGAGAACAGAGGCGCCAGCAGGATAAAAACTTTAAAATTTGCTGGGAGGAAGTGGTGGACTTACCTCCATAAAGCAGACACGAAAGACTGTCTGAATAGTAGCAATCATATTTATTAACTAGTACCCCAAAACAGTGCAACGCGTTTCGCAGGCCCAGCCCGCTTCATCAGGCAATAAACATGGGGACAAGACAGAATTTCAGCAATAGCAGGTGTAGCGCCTCAGCGACCTCTTATCCCTGAGTGAGGACAGGTCTAATCTCCTCACCTGCCTATACAGTGGTTGCCTTTGTGGTAACCCACGTTTGTGAGTATAATTTTCTCACGATAACCTTTACTTCATTTATGCTTAACATACTACACTATATTGGGCTCTCGGTTTCTCTACACTTTAATTAGAAATGTGCATTCCATTTCTTATAAAGAATGTAGCCAGTGGTAAAATTGAAACATTTTACAATGTGCATCAATGTATATGGCTGGGTAAGGGTAACGTGGTTGTAGAAAAAATTATGACGTATTCGATTTAATAAGTCTAATGGGACTAACGGACAAGCATGTAACCTTTTTTCCCCCCAATAATACTTAATTGCTAGTCTTTTATGTCAGTGATTATTGGGTATGAACAAAGAAGAAATAAAACAAAATATGAAGTGTAATACAGCTAAATATAGCTAGCAGTACATTACAAAAGGTTTTTTTAAGGGTATAGAAATACCAAATTTGACAGATTGTATATTCTACATGGGTATTAAAATAATGACGTCCTTCTGATGTTTTTATTTTAACAAAGAACAGAATAAAGACCTGGCCATGGTTAGTGTATTGTTTTATGAGTCTCCAAAAGACTGTTAAATGCAGGACACAGCAATGTACTTTAATGTGTCAGGTTCCCTTAGGCAAAATATAGTAATAAGACATGCATTTTGTCTTTATATCATACTACCAAAAGCCACCCTCTCTCTACGGGTGGAGAACAGAACCATATGTCCAATATATTGTAACCTGTTAATGTCCACCATCTTAACCTCCTTAGCGGTAACCCCGTGTGTGACACGGGGTAAGCCGCCGGAGGGTGCCGCTCAGGCCCTGCTGGGCCGATTTAAATAATTTTTTTTTTTGCTGGACGCAGCTAGCACTTTGCTAGCTGCGCCAGCACCCCGATCGCCGCCGCGCGCCCGATCGCCGCTATCCGGTGCGGCGTGCGCCCCCCCCCCCCTCAGACCCCTGCGCTGCCTGGCCAATCAGTGCCAGGCAGCACCAAGGGGTGGATCGGGTCTCCCAATGACGTCCCGACGTCGCTGACGTCATCCCGCCCCGTCACCATGGCGACGGGGGAAGCCCTCCAGGAAATCCCGTTCTTTGAACGGGATTTCCTGATCGCCTATCGCCGGAGGCGATCGGCGGGGCTGGGGGGATGCCGCTGAGCAGCGGCTATCATGTAGCGAGCCCTGGGCTCGCTACATGATTTAAAAAAAAAAAAAAAAACTGCTGCGCTGCCCCCTGGCGGTATTTTTCATACCGCCAAGGGGGTTAAAGGTGTTACACTTTGTAGCAAATTACTGTCACAGTCCTTGGACTACGGGACGCCTGTTCTCAGCGCACAGTGCCAGCCGTGTAGCACTTGAGCTTGGCGTGGCTATAGCAGCAATGCTATAAAATGTGGCTCACATACAGGTAATTACTTCTCAATCCGAGTTGCTACAACTCAGAGGGGTACTAGTATTAAATGCAGCTGGGAATTTCAGCGGCAGCAGGGTCGTATTTTTGCTTGCCCTGCGCCAAGCTCAGTGTCGGACTGGAAGGTGGAAAAACTAAAGAAATCCACCTGCTGGCCAAGCAGCAATAACCCTGCATTATCACTCCCAATAGAAACCTGCAGCAAATCTTCACTGCGAGCAGCAATACATGATTACTGCTGCTTGGCCAGCATGGGGCTTTCCTCAGCTTTACCATCTCGCAGTCCGACACTGGCCAAGCTGACTGGCCTGATGCCTTGGACTGGCCTTTTGATTTTAGTGTTGATCCCACAACACCACCACTGTCTTCCTTCACGATGGAAATTAAATGACCATGTTCCTAGAGGTAAAACGATACAGAGAACAAGAAATCATGACACAAAGGCCGGCTCATACGAGCTTCTGGGAGCATCTTATTCTAGCGATTCTAAAAGCTTTTCTGCAAACCAGAAGCTTTGAGCATCGGTCACCGGTAGCCTTTGGCTTTTCGTTGTTGTGTCTCATTTTGAGCCTTTCTTTGGGAATATGGAAGTGCCAAACATAGCCAATATGTAGAGTCCAGGACAAGATGGCGGGATCAAACACGGTGTTTATGTGAAGGACGGGAAAAGCCAGTTGTATTATTTTGAATGGATAGTATTAATTTGAATGGATGGAACTACAAAGGCTGCTAGCGCCGCATTTAACGAGCGTGTGAACTGGTCCTAAATAAGGTGGTCACAAATCACATTAACATATTACCAAAGCATGAGTGCTTGCCACATTAACAAACATCTTATAAGTGAACAAAACCAGAAGCCACAAGCTTTCATGTTGTCATATTGATTGATTTTAACTTTCCCAAGCAAGCTATTTGCCTAAGGAGAGTTCATAATATAAAAGGAGCAAAACGTAAATTGATGTAGATATGTAAAACCGTGGAGGCATGCAAAAGGTATAAAACAATTAAAACAGTATAAAAAGGAGCAGTATGGTAAGCTTACCTTTCCTGTAGTGAAGTAGTACATGTAGCAATCAAAAACTCAATTGGGATTTTCAAGAGTTTATTGCACAAAAGATTCAGGCAACATGTTTTACGGGTATCTCCCGCTTCATCAGGCCATTAAAAACCATCAAAAAGTGCCTCTTGGCTGAAATGTAGTAGACTTGTGCAATTGAGGTTTTGATTGCTACATGCACTACTTCACCACAGGAGAGGTAAGTTTACCATACCTCTCCTTTTTATATTGTTTTACACATCTCTACTTGCTCTACTTAGAGCTTGTATATTTTGGTTAGCCTTTTCCCTAGCCACTACCCAATCTACCAGTAGTGTGACCGCTGGGAAACATCGCAGACCCGAGCAGAGGCAGGTTTTCCTGTGTAAGCCATATCGTTGGTTTCATTTCCTGCAACCCAAAACTGGCGAGTTTATGATTTTACACATGTTTATCTTGGTGTATAGACATATTGTACTGGTGATTTTTTTATTTTTATGTCATTTCAGCGCTGCGTAATATGTTGGCGCTTTATAAATACAATAAATAATAATGATAATATAATTCCGGTCCTCGGCTTCCTTGATCCACCCCACATAATTTGATATATACTTGTAATGCACATTTGTCATAATAATTCACTTTTTTGGAAAAAAAAAAATCTCCTTTGTGTCTTCCTGGTCCTCAGTTTACTTGGTTTACCCCACATAATTTGATGTAGACTTGTGATGCACATTTTTCATAATAATTCACTTTTAAATGAGATGTCTTAAAACTCTTGGTGGGATCAACTCTGGTAATGGTTACCACTATACTATTAAAATGACAAGGTTTTAATAAAGCCATAATTAAAAACATGCCATCTCTACTGAGGTACTCACAAAGCTCAGATAATTGCTTTTCCTTAGACATGGGAGAATTAAAAATCATAAAAACGTAAACATTTCTAAGATAATTGGGTTTTTTCTTCCCTACCACAGAAATTTGAAGAAAGGCTTCTTCACTTAGGACCATTAGGACCATTCCCACTGGATACATTCTGATCCTTTTCTTCGGAATGCATGTAATCAGGGAATCTCAATGACACAGGCTCTCTCTTAGATTGCCTATAATGCTGTTCCAACTAATGTGATGTATCACAATCCGCAAACAGACTGCCGACTGCATTTGTGGTGTGACTGCATCTCCATTCGATTTAACATAACTGATTAGAAATTGGCAAGTGCATCAACAATTGCATAGAAAGCACAAAGAAATAGATTTGTGCTTCAATCTCTGCACTGTGTTTTTCAGTTTGAATGGGCCCTTAAAGGATACCCGAACTGAAATGTGACATAATGAGATAGACATGTGTATGTACAGTGCCTAGCACACAAATAACTATGCTGTGTTTCTTTTTTTCTTTCTCTGCCTGAAAGAGTTAAATATCAGGTATGAAAGTGGCTGACTCAGTCCTGACTCACTGATAAGAAATCCCCCTTTTTTTTACCTCTTTCTTGCTCTCAGAAGCCATATTCTGCTAGGAACGTGTTTTATAGTTGGAATTTCTTATCAGTGAGGGTCACACTGTAGTCACTTCCTGTCTGAGTCAGGACTGAGTCAGCCACTTTCATACCTGATATTTAACTCTTTCAAGCAGAGAAAGAAAAAAAGGAACACAGCATAGTTATTTGTGTGCTAGGCACTGTACATACACATGTCTATCTCATCATGTCACATGTCAATTCGGGTATCCTTTAATGTATATTATCAATACCACTTCCTGTTACCTAAAATGCAGCAGCCTTCCTGTAAAAGAAAGTTATGGTTACCTGGTTTGTCTTGTCCCTCGAAGCTGTCCCGAAGACCCTGAATCATCAGTCTTCTGGCGTCTCCCCAAACAAAAACACCAAAATGTTTACTGGAGTTTACTGCAGTAAACATCTTGGTGTTTTTCTCTGGGTAGGGAAGGGAGGTGGGGCCAGGTGCAAGGAAGTTAGGTTATTTGGGGTCTTTGGGATGACTTTGAGGGACAAGGCAGTGCAGGTAACTAGAACGTTCTTTTACAGAAAGGCTGCTGCACTTTTAATAACAGGCTGGAGATCCCCTTTAACCAGAGTGAACACATACAGTATATAGAGTATACATTTTAGGACTTTTTAACCACTTGAGGACCGTGGGCTTTACCACCCTTAAGGACCAGGCACTTTTTTTCCATTCAGACCACTGTGCCTTTCACGGTTTATTGCTCGCTCATACAACCTACCACCTAAATGAATTTTGGCTCCTTTTATTGTCACTAATAAAGCTTTCTTTTGGTGCTATTTGATTGCTGCTGCGATTTTTACTTTTTATTATATTCATCAAAAAAGACACGAATTTTGACAAAAAAATGATTTTTTTAACTTTCTGTGCTGACATTTTTCAAATAAAGTAAAATTTCTGTATACATGCAGCACGAAAAATGTGGCCAAACATGTTTTTGATTAAAAAAAAATCCCATTCAGCCTATATTTATTGGTTTGGGTAAAAGTTATAGTGTTTACAAACTATGGTGCAAAAAGTGAATTTTCCCATTTTCAAGCATCTCTGACCACCTGACATGTTTCATGAGGGGCTAGAATTCCAGGATAGTATAAATACCCCCCAAATGACCCCATTTTGGAAAGAAGACATCCCAAAGTATTCACTGAGAGGCATAGTGAGTTCATAGATGATATTATTTTTTGTCACAAGTAAGCGGAAAATGACACTTTGTAACAAAAAAAAAAAAGTTTCCATTTCTTCTAACTTGCGACAAAAAAAAAAAATGAAATCTGCCACAGACTCACCATGTCCCTCTCTGAATACCTTGAAGTGTCTACTTTCCAAAATGGGGTCATTTGTGGGGTGTGTTTACTGTCCTGACATTTTGGGGGGTGCTAAATTGTAAGCAGCCCTGTAAAGCCTAAAGGTGCTCATTGGACTTTGGGCCCCTTAGCGCAGTTAGGCTGCAAAAAAGTGCCACACATGTGGTATTGCCGTACTCCGGAGAAGTAGTATAATGTGTTTTGGGGTGTATTTTTACACATACCCATGCTGGGTGGGAGAAATATCTCTGTAAATGACAATTGTTTGATTTTTTTTACACACAATTGTCCATTTACAGAGAGATTTCTCCCACTCAGCATGGGTATGTGTGAAAATACACCCCAAAACACATTATACTACTTCTCCTGAGTACGGCGATACCACATGTGTGGCACTTTTTTGCACCCTAACTGCGCTAAGGGGCCCAAAGTCCAATGAGTACCTTTAGGATTTCACAGGTCATTTTTGTTTCAAGACTACTCCTCACGGTTTAGGGCCCCTAAAATGCCAGGGCAGTATAGGAACCCCACTAATGACACCATTTTAGAAAGAAGACACCCCAAGGTATTTCATTAGGAGTATGGTGAGTTCATAGAAGTTTTTATTTTTTTGTCACAAGTTAGCGGAAATTGATTTTAATTGTTTTTTTTTTCACAAAGTGTCATTTTCCGCTAACTTGTGACAAAAAATAAAATCTTCTATGAACTCACCATACTCCTAACGGAATACCTTTGGGTGTCTTCTTTCTAGAATGGGGTCATTTGTGGGGTTCCTATACTGCCCTGGCATTTTAGGGGCCCTGAACCGTGAGGAGTAGTCTTGAAACCAAATGTCGCAAAATGACCTGTGAAATCCTAAAGTACTCATTGGACTTTGGGCCCCTTAGCGTACTTAGGGTGTAAAAAAGTGCCACACATGTGGTACCGCCGTACTCAGGAGAAGTAGTATAATGTGTTTTGGGGTGTATTTTTACACATACCCATGCTGGGTGGGAGAAATATCTCTGTAAATGACAATAAAAATCAATTTCCGCTAACTTTTGACAAAAAATAAAATCTTCTATGAACTCGTCATACACCTAACAGAATACCTTGGGGTGTCTTTTTTCTAAAATGGGGTCACTTGTGGGGTTTAGAGTTGGGCCGAACGGTTCGCCGGCGAACTGTTCCTGGCGAACTTCGGTGGTTCGCGTTCGCCTCCTGCAGGCGAACGTTTGCGGAAGTTCGCTTCGCCCAGTTCGCATCAAAAAACAAAATTTTTACCCTCCATTTCACTGTCAGCAGACATGTTATGGTCAAACACACTGCTTGAGGACTCACCCACCCTCCCTTCAAGCTAGGTCCTTTATACCATTTGACTCAGTTGTCTGCCTACACTAATTAGTTATGGGACAGCTGCTACACTCTCTGCTAGTGAGATTTTAATTGGCCTCCCTCCTCCCTCCTCCCACCTCCCACCTCCCACCTCCCACCTCCCACCTCCCACCTCCCACCTCCCTCCTCCCACCTCCCTCCTCCCCCCCCCCTCCCCCCTCCTCCCCCCTCCTCCCACCTCCCTCCTCCTCCCTCCTCCCTCCTCCCTCCCCCTCCCCCCTCCTCCCCCCTCCTCCCTCCTCCCTCCTCCCACCTCCCTCCTCCCTCCTCCCTCCTCCTCCCTCCTCCCTCCTCCCTCCTCCTCCCTCCCCCCTCCTCCCTCCTCCCTCCTCCCACCTCCCTCCTCCCCCCTCCTCCCCCCTCCTCCCTCCTCCCTCCTCCCACCTCCCTCCTCCCTCCTCCCTCCTCCCTCCTCCTCCCACCTCCCACCTCCCTCCTCCCACCTCCCTCCTCCCTCCTCCCACCTCCCACCTCCCTCCTCCCTCCTCCCACCTCCCTCCTCCCACCTCCCTCCTACCCTTCAACCCTTCAACCCTTCAACCTATTCCCTCCTCCCTCCGGGAGGAGGGTGTCTTCTGGCAGGGAATTATACTTTTTTAAAAGCCAGTATATATCATACCATAGCTGGGAATCAAACCCAGATCACACTGCGTGGTGGACACATCAGTGCATCACCCTAAGCACTGTACCACTACAGTAGTAAGTGAAGCTACCGTAAAATGTACCATTAATGCTCAATGCAATAGAACCATTAGGTTGCTTAAAGGAGAACTGTAGTGAGAGGTATATGGAGGCTGCCATATTGATTTCCTTTTAAGCTATACCAGTTGCCTGGCAGCCCTGCTGATCTATTTGGCTGCAGTAATAATAATAATTATAATCCAAACATTTGTATAGCGCTTTTCTCCTGTCAGACTCAAAGCGCTCAAGAGCTGCAGCCACAGGGACGCACTCAAGAGGCCACCCTGCAGTGTTAGGGAGTCTTGCTTTGAACTCCTTACTGAATAGGTACTTGACCTAGCCAGGATTCGAACCCTGGTCTCCCATGTCAAAGGCAGAACCCTTAACCAGTACACTATCCAGCCACTGTCGTGTGAATCCCACCAGAAACAAGCATGCAGCTAATCTTGTCAGATCTTACAAAAATGTCAAACACCAGATCTGCTGCATGCTTGTTCAGGGTCTAGGGCTAAAAGTATTGGAGGCAGAGGATCTGCAGGATAGCCAGGTAACTGGTATTGCTTAAAAGGAAATCAATATGGTAGCCTCCATATACCTTTCACTACAGTTCTCCTTTAAAGGGAACCTTAACTGAGAGTGATATGGCTGTTTCCTGTAAACAATATCAGTTGCCTGGCAGTCCAGCTGATCTTTGTGACTGCAATAGTGGCTGAATCACACCCTGAAACAAGCATGCAGCTAATCCAGTCTGACTTCAGTCAGAGCACCTGATCTGCATGCTTGTTCAGGGGCTGTGGCTAAAAGTATTAGAGACACAGGATCAGCAGGCGATTCAGGCAACTGGTATTATTTTAAAAGGAAAAATCCATATCCTTCTCCGTTTAGGTTCCCTTTAAGGATTTGTAGCATAAAAGCCAACTCACATTGGCTGGGATTCGAACCTGGGTCTCACTGTATGGTGGACAAGCACACTATCCACTATACCAACTGAAGCTGGCCTGAAATTGCTGGCCTGAAATTGCTGGCCTGAAAACAAGCTGCATCACACCCTGAAACAAGCATGCAGCTTGTTTTCAGGCCAGCAATTTCAGGCCAGCATTTTCAGGCCAGCATTTTCAGGCCAGCATTTTCAGGCCAGCATTTTCAGGCCAGCATTTTCAGGCCAGCATTTTCAGGCCAGCATTTTCAGGCCAGCTTCAGTTGGTATAGTGGATAGTGTGCTTGTCCACCATACAGAGAGACCCAGGTTCGAATCCCAGCCAATGTGAGTTGGCTTTTATGCTACAAATCCTTAAAGGGAACCTAAACGGAGAAGGATATGGATTTTTCCTTTTAAAATAATACCAGTTGCCTGAATTGCCTGCTGATCCTGTGTCTCTAATACTTTTAGCCACAGCCCCTGAACAAGCATGCAGATCAGGTGCTCTGACTGAAGTCAGACTGGATTAGCTGCATGCTTGTTTCAGGGTGTGATTCAGCCACTATTGCAGTCACAAAGATCAGCTGGACTGCCAGGCAACTGGTATTGTTTACAGGAAACAGCCATATCACTCTCAGTTAAGGTTCCCTTTAAAGGAGAACTGTAGTGAAAGGTATATGGAGGCTACCATATTGATTTCCTTTTAAGCAATACCAGTTACCTGGCTATCCTGCAGATCCTCTGCCTCCAATACTTTTAGCCCTAGACCCTGAACAAGCATGCAGCAGATCTGGTGTTTGACATTTTTGTAAGATCTGACAAGATTAGCTGCATGCTTGTTTCTGGTGGGATTCACACGACAGTGGCTGGATAGTGTACTGGTTAAGGGTTCTGCCTTTGACATGGGAGACCAGGGTTCGAATCCTGGCTAGGTCAAGTACCTATTCAGTAAGGAGTTCAAAGCAAGACTCCCTAACACTGCAGGGTGGCCTCTTGAGTGCGTCCCTGTGGCTGCAGCTCTTGAGTGCTTTGAGTCTGACAGGAGAAAAGCGCTATACAAATGTTTGGATTATAATTATTATTATTACTGCAGCCAAATAGATCAGCAGGGCTGCCAGGCAACTGGTATAGCTTAAAAGGAAATCAATATGGCAGCCTCCATATACCTCTCACTACAGTTCTCCTTTAAGCAACCTAATGGTTCTATTGCATTGAGCATTAATGGTACATTTTACAGTAGCTTCACTTACTACTGTAGTGGTACAGTGCTTAGGGTGATGCACTGACGTGTCCACCATGCAGTGTGATCTGGGTTCGATTCCCAGCTATGGTATGATATATACTGGCTTTTAAAAAAGTATAATTCCCTGCCAGAAGACACCCTCCTCCCGGAGGGAGGAGGGAATAGGTTGAAGGGAGGTGGGAGGTGGGAGGTGGGAGGTGGGAGGTGGGAGGAGGGAGGGAGGTGGGAGGTGGGAGGAGGGAGGGAGAGTAAAAACTCCCTAGCAGAGTGTGTAGCAGCTGTTCCATAACTAATTAGTGTAGGTAGGCAAATGGTATAAAGGACCTTGCTTGGAGGAGGAGGGAGGGAGGGTGGGTCCTCGAGCAGTGAAGTGTATTTCACTCAATTAGGTGTGACTCCAGGCATTAGAGCTTTTGAAACATGTTTTCTATCATTTTTGGCAGTGTATAGAATTTTTTAAAACTTTGAAAGTTCGCCTCCCCATTGAAGTCTATTGCGGTTCGCGAACTTTTTCGCGAACCGAACCTTTCGCGGAGGTTCGCGAACAGGGTTCGCGAACCGAAAATCGGAGGTTCGGCCCAACTCTAGTGGGGTTCCTATACCGCCCTGGCATTTTACGGGCCCAAAACCGTGAGTAGTCTGGAAACCAAATGTCTCAAAATGACTATTCAGGGGTATAAGCATCTGCAAATTTTGATGACAGGTGGTCTATGAGGTGGCGAATTTGTGAAACTGGTCATAAGCAGGGTGGCCTTTTAGATGACAGGTTGTATTGGGCCTGATCTGATGGATAGGAGTGCTAGGGGGGTGACAGGAGGTGATTGATGGGTGTCTCAGGGGGTGGTTAGAGGGGAAAATAGATGCAATTAATGCACTGGGGAGGTGATCGGAAGGGGGTCTGAGGGGGATCTGAGGGTTTGGCCGAGTGATCAGGAGCCCACACGGGGCAAATTAGGGCCTGATCTGATGGGTAGGTGTGCTAGGGGGTGACAGGAGGTGATTGATGGGTGTCTCAAGGTGTGATTAGAGGGGGGAATAGATGCAAGCAATGCACTGGCGAGGTGATCAGGGCTGGGCTCTGAGGGCGTTCTGAGGGTGTGGGCGGGTGATTGAGTGCCCTAGGGGCGGATAAGGGTCTAATCTGATGGGTAGCAGTGACAGGGGGTGATTGATGGGTAATTAGTGGGTGTTTAGGGTAGAGAACAGATGTAAACACTGCACTTGGGAGGTGATCTGACGTCGGATCTGCGGGCGATCTATTGGTGTGGGTGGGTGAACAGATTGCCCGCAAGGGGCAGGTTAGGGGCTGATTGATGGGTGGCAGTGACAGGGGTGATTGATGGTGATTGATGGGTGATTGACAGGTGATCAGGGGATAGATGCATACAGTACACCGGGGGGGGGGGGGGTCTGGGGAAAATCTGAGGAGTGGGAGGTGATCAGGAGGGAGCAGGGGGCAGTTTAGGGCATAAAAAATTAGTGTTGACAGATAGTGACAGGGAGTGATTGATGGGTGATTAGGGGGTGATTGGGTGCAAACAGGGGTCTGAGGGGTGGGCAAGGGGGGGTCTGAGGGGTGCTGTGGGCGATCAGGGGGCAGGGGGGGGGAAATCAGTGTGCTTGGGTGCAGACTAGGGTGGCTGCAGCCTGCCCTGGTGGTCCCTCGGACACTGGGACCACCAGGGCAGGAGGCACCCTGTATAATACACTTTGTATACATTACAAAGTGTATTATACACTTTGTATGCGGCGATCCGGGTGCTAGTAACCCGCCGGCGCTTCCGAACGGCCGGCGGGTTACAGCACGAGGGGGGCGGAGCCAGTCGCCGGCGGCCGATCGCGTCACGAATGACGCGATCGCGCCGCCCATGCCCATACAAGGACCGCCGCCATTTGTACATGCGGCGGTCCTTGCGGGGTACACTTCCCGGCCGCCAATTGTATATACGGCGGTCGGGAAGTGGTTAAAGCAGCCAAACACTTTCCCTAACAATTTTGTCCATCTCTGTTTGCTCAATAAATGCTACAGTACAGACCAATCTCTCTAATAAAATAAAAACATGGAAAGTAATACAGTACGATTATCTCCTGGTCCCTCTCAAAACATGTAGATAAAAAAAAAAGACAAAAGCAAGCATTTATGGCAGTTACCCCTCCAAAACTATTCACAGCTCAAGCTCATTAAAGTCTTTACAGTACCACGTCTATTGCCTGGTAAAAGCCATGCAATTTCCCATGAGATGGATGGGTCAAATCAATAATTTCCGACAGTTCCGTTTAGATTTCCAATTGATTTTGTACAGAAGTGATAGGAAAATCAATTGGAAACCTGATCACACCTGTTGGAAATTATCGATTTGGTCAGTATGAAAAGAAATTACAAGGCATGACAAAAGCACACATCACAATCTTGATTGGCCAATTTTACCACTTCAGTGTATGAGGGCAAACAGATTTTTAATACTGATTTTTTAATACAGCTTGTGGAGGTAAGATCTCGTACTACATGGGAGTGGTAAAAATGGCCAATCAAGATTCTGATGTGTGTACTAGAGATGTCCCGATCGGTTCGCCGGCGAACGGTTCCAGGCGAACTTCGGGTGGTTCGCGTACGCCTGCGAAGGCGAACTTTCCCGGAAGTTCGATTCGCCTCATAATGCTCTATTGAGCAGAACTTTGACCCTCTACATCACAGTCAGCAGGCACATTGTTGCCAATCAGACTGCACTCACTCCTAGAGCCCCACCCCCCTTATAAAAGGCAAGGTTTTACTCACTAGTCTGCCTACACTAATTAGTTAAGGGACAGCTGCTGACAGACTCTGCTAGGGAGAGTTTAGTTAGGCTTGTTATATTACTCACTCCCTCCTCCCTCACTCCCTCCTCCCAGAGGGAGGAGGGTCTCATCTTCCAGGGAATTGTAGAATTTCAAAATCCAGCTTATATACCTTGACCAGGAATTGAACCCAGGTCTTGGCCAGGAATTGAACCCTGGTCTGAGTGCTTGGTAGATAGCTCTCTTAACCTCTATACCACCACCAACACTACATTCTGAAACCAGCCTAGAATGTACCATTATGATATATCCAAGAGAAAAATGAGCTTGCTTAAGGATGTGTAGTATGTCAAAAGCCAACTCACATTGGCCAGGAATAGAACCCAGGCGTACCGCTCTGTAGGCTGCTATCCTAACCATTATACCACCAACACTACATGCTGAAACTTCTTGGAGCAGACTTACTTCCTCCCTCTAAAAGACACACATACATCCCCATAAAATCATTCAACAGCAACTGCGTGCACAGTCTTTGTGGTACACAGTCTCTGTGGCACAATTGGTTAGCGTGTTTGGCTGTTAACTAAAAGGCTGGTGGGTTCAACCCCACCCAGGCATGGCCTAGCCTTTTGTGTTCAACAGTTGTCCGAAGAGAACCCTAGATAGCCATGTAGATTCATCTCTCTCTCTCTCTCTAGTAGGGATGGTCACCGCTTTCCGCAGAATTGTATTTTCTGCAATCTTGGGTGGAAATTGGTCATTCCATTCCATTTGGACGGAACGGAATTGCTTTTTCAATTTGGCAGAATTCTTTAACCAAGTTCATTTTTCTCTAGG
>NC_090646.1:383080681-383245681 GCF_040937935.1 Hyperolius riggenbachi | reverse complement strand
GGAGACATGCAAAAGCTGGTCTGAAATTATATGAAGCATTTGATTGCTGTAATAGCCAATAAAGGCTTTTCTATTGATTATTGAGAAGGATATGAATAATTTTGGACTGGACACTTTTTGCTCAAATGTAAATAAAAGCTGTGAAATGTTTTTGCAACAATAATGCCTCTTGTACATTTGTCTTTTTATCTTTTGGGAGACACCTATGTCATTTCCCGTCCAAAAATTACTTGCTGGTTGAATAGAAGTAACTTTAAGTCAAAATTTGCCAGGGGTATGAATAATTATGGGCAGCACTGTAGCTGTGTGCTCCGACTAGTGTTGGGCGAACACCTAGATGTTCGGGTTCGAGAACGTTCGCCGAACATCGCCGCGATGTTCGGGTGTTCGCGCCGAACTCCGAACATAATGGAAGTCAATGGGGACCCGAACTTTCGTGCTTTGTAAAGCTTCCTTACATTCTACATACCCCAAATTAGCAGGGTATGTGCACCTTGGGAGTGGGTACAAGAGGAAAAAAAATGTTTGAAAAAGAGCTTATAGTTTTTGAGAAAATTGATTGTAAAGTTTCAAAGGAAAAACTGTCTTTTAAATGCTGAAAATGTCATGTTTCTTTGCACAGGTAACATGGTTTTTACCGCCAGGCAGTCATAAATGTAATAAAGAGAAGAGGTTCCATAAACAGGGACCGGTAACGCTAACCCAGCAGCAGCAGCAGCACACGTGATGGAACAGGAGGAGGCGCAGGAGGAGAAGGCCACGCTTTTTGAGACACAACAATCCAGGCCTTGCATGAGGACAAGAAGCGTGCGGATAGCATGCTTTTTACCGCCATGCAGTCATAAATGTAATAAAGAGAAGAGGTTCCATAAACAGGGACCGGTAACGCTAACCCAGCAGCAGCAGCAGCACACGTGATGGAACAGGAGGAGGCGCAGGAGGAGAAGGCCACGCTTTTTGAGACACAACAACCCAGGCCTTGCATGAGGACAAGAAGTGTGCGGATAGCATGCTTTTTACCGCCATGCAGTCATAAATGTAATAAAGAGAAGAGGTTCCATAAACAGGGACCGGTAACGCTAACCCAGCAGCAGCCAGCAGCACACGTGATGGAACAGGAGGAGACGCAGGAGGAGAAGGCCACGCTTTTTGAGACACAACAACCCAGGCCTTGCATGAGGACAAGAAGCGTGCGGATAGCATGCTTTTTACCGCCATGCAGTCCTAAATGTAATAAAGAGAAGAGGTTCCATAAACAGGGACCGGTAACGCTAACCCAGCAGCAGCAGACGTGATGGAACAGGAGCAGGCGCAGGAGGAGAAGGCCAAGCTTTTTGAGACACAACAACACAGGCCTTGCATGAGGACAAAAAGCGTGCGGATATAGCAATGCTTTTTGCCGCCATGCAGTCATAAGTGTAATACAGATGAGAGGTTCCATAAACAGGGACCGGCAACGCTAACCCAGCAGCAGCAGCACACGTGATGGAACAGGAGCAGGCACAGGAGGAGAAGGCCATGCTTTTTGAGACACAACAACCCAGGCCTTGCATGAGGACAAGAAGCGTGCGGATATAGCAGCAATGCTTTTTGCCGCCATGCAGTCATAAATGTAATACAGATGAGAGGTTCAATAAACAGGGACCGGAAACGCTAAACCATCCCAGATGTTCATTGGTCATGTTACTTGGTTGGGGTCCTGGAGTGTTGCGTAGTCGTTTCCAATCCAGGATTGATTCATTTTAATTTGAGTCAGACGGTCTGCATTTTCTGTGGAGAGGCGGATACGCCGATCTGTGACGATGCCTCCGGCAGCACTGAAACAGCGTTTCGACATAACGCTGGCTGCCGGGCAAGCCAGCACCTCTATTGCGTACATTGCCAGTTCGTGCCAGGTGTCTAGCTTCGATACCCAATAGTTGAAGGGTGCAGATGGATTGTTCGACACAGCTACGCCATCTGACATGTAGTCCTTGACCATCTTCTCCAGGCGATCGGTGTTGGAGGTGGATGTGCACGCTTGCTGTTCAGTGGGCTGCTGCTGCATGGGTGTCAGAAAATTTTCCCACTCCAAGGACACTGCCGATACCACTCCCTTTTGGGCACTAGCTGCGGCTTGTGTTGTTTGCTGCCCTCCTGGTCGTCCTGGGTTTGCGGAAGTCAGTCTGTCGGCGTACAACTGGCTAGAGGAGGGGGAGGATGTCATTCTCCTCTCTAAAGTCTCCACAAGGGCCTGCTGGTATTCTTCCATTTTGACCTGTCTGACTCTTTCTTCAAGCAGTTTTGGAACATTGTGTTTGTACCGTGGATCTAGAAGGGTATAAACCCAGTAATTGGTGTTGTCCAGAATGCGCACAATGCGTGGGTCGCGTTCAATGCAGTCTAGCATGAATTGAGCCATGTGTGCCAGAGTCCTACCAGAATCCTCATCATCCTCTTGTGAGCGTTGTGATAGTTGTTGTGATGCATCATAGTCGTCACCTTCTTCCTGGTCTGCTTCTGCTGACCATTCGCGCTGAATTGTGCAAATCCAACGTGCACCGCTCTGGCCCTCGTCAGTGGTGGCAGGAAATTCCTGCTCCAACTCCAGCTGTTCCTCCTCCTCTTCTTTGTCATAGCTGCTGGGGCCAGCGTTTCCTGAGGCGGATGGCCTGATGTTGGTACCATCACGCTGATCGTATTCTCCTTCAGATTCCCCCAGTTGCATCATGACAGCTGTTTCCTTGATTTTCAACATTGACCTCTTCAGTAAACACAGCAGTGGTATGGTAATGCTGACTGAAGAGTTGTCACTGCTCACAAGCAACGTGGATTGCTCAAAATTTTGGAGGACTTGGCAGAGGTCCAACATGTTGGCCCAATCGGATCCACAGAAGCTTGGCAGCTGGCCGGATGCGCCTCGGTACTGCGCCGTCATGTACTGGACCACTGCACTCTTCTGCTCGCAAAAGCGGGCTAGCATGTGCAGCGTAGAATTCCAGCGCGTAGGGACATCACACAGCAAGCGATGGTGGGGGAGATTGAAGCGCTCCTGCATCTTGGCGAGTGCCCCCGAAGCAGTACTTGAATTTCTACAATGTTTGGCCACTCGTCGCACCTTCAACAGAAGATCGGCCACGCCTGGGTATGTCTTTAGGAACCGCTGAACTACTAGGTTCATCACGTGCGCCAGGCAAGGGATGTGTGTCAGCTTAGCCAACCTTAAAGCGCGAATGAGATTACTCCCAATTATCACACACAACCATGCCCGGTTTCAGGTCCAGCGGTGCCAGCCACAAATCCGTCTGTTCCTTTATTCCCCTCCAAATTTCCTCCCCTGTGTGCTGCTTATCCCCAAGGCAGATCAGCTTCAGCAACGCTTGCTGACGCATGCCAACAGCTGTGCTGCACTGCTTCCACGATCCTACTGCTGCTGGTGCTGGGTTCGTGTTTCCGGATGAGGTACAGCTTTGAGATGCGTTGGAGGAGAAGGAGTCAGAGAGGTAGGTGCTGCTGTTGTTATCCAGTGGGAGGGACGGCGGTGCAGCTGTTTGCGGCGTGGGCAACACCCGCGCCGTACCAGGTGAGGAATCGCTGCCAGGCTCCACAAGGTTCACCCAGTGCGCGGTAAGGGAGATGTATCGACCCTGGCCGAACGCACTCGTCCAGGTGTCAGTGGTGAGGTGAACCTTGCAGGCAACGGCATTCTTCAAGCTTCGGGTTATTTTGCTGACCACGTGCTCATGCAACTCAGGCACTGCAGAGCACGCAAAGTGGTAGCGGCTGGGAACCACGTAACGTGGGATGGCCACTGACATCATGCCCTTGAAGCTGTTTGTCTCCACCACTCGATATGGCAGCATTTCGCAGGCCAGAAGCTTGGCTATGCTGGCTGTTACTGCCACGGCCCCGGGGTCGTTTGCTGGCAATTTCCTCTTGCGCTCAAACATCTCCGAGACAGACAACTGAACCGTAGGGCTGCACACTGAAGGGCTGTTGGTTGTTGTGTTTGATGAAGACTGGGAGACCTCAAGAGCACTACTCCGGAAAGTGACAGTGTCAGCGTCGTCTGATGTTTGTGAATGTTGTGAACCACGCAATGGCTGGGCTACTGCTGCTGCTGAAGCGGGTCTGGTGGTGAGTCTGGTGAACCCAAGGGAGGCAGTGTTGCTGGTACCCTGTCCTGTCGAGTTTGCCCACAGAGTGGGATGTTTGGATAGCATGTGGCGGCTCATGCTGGTGGTGGAGAGGTTGTTAATACTTTTCCCCCTGCTCAGGCGGGTCTTGCACACCTTGCAAATCGCCATGGTAACATCCTCAGTGCAGTCTTCAAAGAAAGCCCAGACTTTGGAGCACCTGCCTTGCTGGCGATTTCTGTTTGCGCCTCTTTTGCCTCTCACTTGAACTTCCACGCTTGTGGTGCCTGAAATTGCGCGCCGCCTACCATGTGGCACAAGGCGAACTCGTGCAGCAGTGGGTTCTTCAACAGACTCATCTGTGCTGCTGCTACGACGGCGATGTTCTCGTTCACAAACAAAATCTGGGTCTATGTCCACATTGTCCATACCCTCCTCTTCCATCTCCTCAAACTCGTCATATGTCATTGTGGGGGGCCGCCGCCGTGGAGTAGAGCTCCCCAGAACAACCTCTGCGCAGCTCACTCCAACGTCGTCTTCCAGAGCTTCTCGGCC
This sequence comes from Hyperolius riggenbachi, assembly GCF_040937935.1. Lineage (NCBI taxonomy): Eukaryota > Metazoa > Chordata > Amphibia > Anura > Hyperoliidae > Hyperolius > Hyperolius riggenbachi. The sequence continues at coordinate 383,241,011 of NC_090646.1, read as the reverse complement.
GACCTCCTGCAATTGCAACCCCTCCTGCCCAACTTGCTCTGGGATTTGGGTTTCAAAGTCCTCGGACTCGCCTTGTTGTATTTCATTGCCCGGTGCATTTCCCACAGTTAATGGTTGTGAATCCGGGCACAACATTTCTGGCTGTTCCTCCATTGACCTTTCAAAGGTGGAAGTTTGTTGGCCTGGGAATAGCTCCTGCGAATACCCCATTGTGTCCTGAGGTAATTCATCGGACTGGTTATCTGGCAGTTGTGTGCGTGGTGTCGCTGCCGGTTGTGTCAGCTTTGTGCCCACTGGCTCCTTGTAACTGGCTGAGGACTCGGACCTCGTGCGTGATGTGCTGGTGCTGCTTAACCCACTGCTGGACGCTTGAGAGGTCATCCAAGTAATTATCTGGTCCTGTTCTTTTGGATCTGTGAGGTTTGTTGTCCTGGACAACATGGGCGATATTGAGTGGGTTTTCTTGGGTGCTCCCCTGTGGCCTGTACGTGAACCGTCAGGGGAAACACCTCTTCCCTTGCCCCTCCCTCTTTCACCGGATTTCTTCCTCATTTCACTTATCCTTAAAGTACACGCTGACTGGCAGCAGTACAGTGGCAGTACAGAAATGCTATACAGTGGTGGGTGAGCGGTGTACCACTATTGCCAGCAGCGACACAGAGCACAATGCTATACAGTGGCGGGTGAGTGGTGTACTACTGTTCCCAGCAGACACAGAGTGGCAGTAAACACAATGCTATATAGTCTGGCTGAGCGGTGTACACAGAGTGGCAGTAGCAGTAAACAATGCTATATAGTCTGGCTGAGCGGTGTACACACAGTGGCAGTAAACAGTGCTATATAGTCTGGCTGAGCCGTGTACACAGATTGGCAGTACACACAATGCTATATAGTCTGGCTGAGCGGTGTATACAGAGTGGCAGTAAACAATGCTATATAGTCTGGCTGAGCGGTGTACACAGAGTGGCAGTACACACAATGCTATATAGTCTGGCTGAGCGGTGTACACACAGTGGCAGTAAACAATGCTATATAGTCTGGCTGAGCGGTGTACACAGAGTGGCAGTACACACAATGCTATATAGTCTGGCTGAGCGTGTACACACAGTGGCAGTAAACAATGCTATATAGTCTGGCTGAGCGGTGTACACAGAGTGGCAGTACACACAATGCTATATAGTCTGGCTGAGCCGTGTACACACAGTGGCAGTAAACAATGCTATATAGTCTGGCTGAGCGGTGTACACACAGTGGCAGTACACAATGCTATATAGTCTGGCTGAGCGGTGTACACACAGTGGCAGTACACACAATGCTATATAGTCTGGCTGAGCGGTGTACACAGAGTGGCAGTACACACAATGCTATATAGTCTGGCTGAGCGGTGTACACAGAGTGGCAGTACACACAATGCTATATAGTCTGGCTGAGCGGTGTACACAGAGTGGCAGTACACACAATGCTATATAGTCTGGCTGAGCGGTGTACACACAGTGGCAGTAAACAATGCTATATAGTCTGACTGAGCGGTGTACACAGAGTGGCAGTACACACAATGCTATATAGTCTGGCTGAGCCGTGTACACACAGTGGCAGTAAACAATGCTATATAGTCTGGCTGAGCGGTGTACACACAGTGGCAGTACACAATGCTATATAGTCTGGCTGAGCGGTGTACACACAGTGGCAGTACACACAATGCTATATAGTCTGGCTGAGCGGTGTACACACAGTGGCAGTAAACAATGCTATATAGTCTGGCTGAGCGGTGTACACAGAGTGGCAGTACACACAATGCTATATAGTCTGGCTGAGCGGTGTACACAGAGTGGCAGTACACACAATGCTATATAGTCTGGCTGAGCGGTGTACACACAGTGGCAGTAAACAATGCTATATAGTCTGGCTGAGCGGTGTACACAGAGTGGCAGTACACACAATGCTATATAGTCTGGCTGAGCGGTGTACACAGAGTGGCAGTACACACAATGCTATATAGTCTCGCTGAGCGGTGTACACAGAGTGGCAGTACACACAATGCTATATAGTCTGGCTGAGCGGTGTACACACAGTGGCAGTAAACAATGCTATATAGTCTGACTGAGCGGTGTACACAGAGTGGCAGTACACACAATGCTATATAGTCTGGCTGAGCCGTGTACACACAGTGGCAGTAAACAATGCTATATAGTCTGGCTGAGCGGTGTACACACAGTGGCAGTACACAATGCTATATAGTCTGGCTGAGCGGTGTACACACAGTGGCAGTACACACAATGCTATATAGTCTGGCTGAGCGGTGTACACACAGTGGCAGTAAACAATGCTATATAGTCTGGCTGAGCGGTGTACACAGAGTGGCAGTACACACAATGCTATATAGTCTGGCTGAGCGGTGTACACAGAGTGGCAGTACACACAATGCTATATAGTCTGGCTGAGCGGTGTACACAGAGTGGCAGTACACACAATGCTATATAGTCTGGCTGAGCGGTGTACACAGAGTGGCAGTACACACAATGCTATATAGTCTGGCTGAGCGGTGTACACACAGTGGCAGTAAACAATGCTATATAGTCTGACTGAGTGGTGTACACAGAGTGGCAGTACACACAATGCTATATAGTCTGGCTGAGCCGTGTACACACAGTGGCAGTAAACAATGCTATATAGTCTGGCTGAGTGGTGTACACACAGTGGCAGTACACAATGCTATATAGTCTGGCTGAGCGGTGTACACAGAGTGGCAGTACACACAATGCTATATAGTCTGGCTGAGCGTGTACACACAGTGGCAGTAAACAATGCTATATAGTCTGGCTGAGCGGTGTACACAGAGTGGCAGTACACACAATGCTATATAGTCTGGCTGAGCCGTGTACACACAGTGGCAGTAAACAATGCTATATAGTCTGGCTGAGCCGTGTACACACAGTGGCAGTACGCAATGCTATATAGTCTGGCTGAGCGGTGTACACCGAGTGGCAGTACACACAATGCTATATAGTCTGGCTGAGCGGTGTACACAGAGTGGCAGTACACACAATGCTATATAGTCTGACTGAGCGGTGTACACAGAGTGGCAGTACACACAATGCTATATAGTCTGGCTGAGCGGTGTACACAGAGTGGCAGTACACACAATGCTATATAGTCTGGCTGAGCGGTGTACACACAGTGGCAGTAAACAATGCTATATAGTCTGACTGAGCGGTGTACACAAAGTGGCAGTACACACAATGCTATATAGTCTGGCTGAGCGGTGTACACACAGTGGCAGTACACAATGCTATATAGTCTGGCTGAGCGGTGTACACACAGTGGCAGTACACACAATGCTATATAGTCTGGCTGAGCGGTGAACACACAGTGGCAGTAAACAATGCTATATAGTCTGGCTGAGCGGTGTACACAGAGTGGCAGTACACACAATGCTATATAGTCTGGCTGAGCGGTGTACACACAGTGGCAGTAAACAATGCTATATAGTCTGGCTGAGCGGTGTACACAGAGTGGCAGTACACACAATGCTATATAGTCTGGCTGAGCGGTGTACACAGAGTGGCAGTACACACAATGCTATATAGTCTGGCTGAGCGGTGTACACACAGTGGCAGTAAACAATGCTATATAGTCTGACTGAGCGGTGTACACAGAGTGGCAGTACACACAATGCTATATAGTCTGGCTGAGCCGTGTACACACAGTGGCAGTAAACAATGCTATATAGTCTGGCTGAGCGGTGTACACACAGTGGCAGTACACAATGCTATATAGTCTGGCTGAGCGGTGTACACAGAGTGGCAGTACACACAATGCTATATAGTCTGGCTGAGCGGTGTACACAGAGTGGCAGTACACACAATGCTATATAGTCTGGCTGAGCGGTGTACACAGAGTGGCAGTACACACAATGCTATATAGTCTGGCTGAGCGGTGTACACACAGTGGCAGTAAACAATGCTATATAGTCTGACTGAGCAGTGTACACAGAGTGGCAGTACACACAATGCTATATAGTCTGGCTGAGCCGTGTACACACAGTGGCAGTAAACAATGCTATATAGTCTGGCTGAGCGGTGTACACACAGTGGCAGTACACACAATGCTATATAGTCTGGCTGAGCGGTGTACACAGAGTGGCAGTACACACAATGCTATATAGTCTGGCTGAGCCGTGTACACACAGTGGCAGTAAACAATGTTATATATAGCGTGGCTGAGCGAGGTACACAGTGGCAGTACACACAATGCTATATAGTCTGGCTGAGTGAGCGGTGTACTACTGTTCCCAGCAGCGACACACAATGACTGGGGGGACCCTGGCTAGCGTGGCTGGAGCGCGAACTACCCTGCCTGCCTACCCAAAGCTAAACCCACAGACAAATGGCGGAGATATGACGTGGTTCGGGTATTTATGTACCCGAACCACGTGACCGTTCGGCCAATCAGAGCACGTTCGGGCCGAACCACGTGACCCGTTCGGCCAATCAGAGCGCGTTCGGGGTCCGAACCACGTGACCCGTTCGGCCAATCACAGCGCTAGCCGAACGTTCGGGGAACGTTCGGCCATGCGCTCTTAGTTCGGCCATGTGGCCGAACGGTTTGGCCAAGCACCATCAGGAGTTCGGCCGAACTCGAACATCACCCGAACAGGGTGATGTTCTGCAGAACCCGAACAGTGGCGAACACTGTTCGCCCAACACTAGCTCCGACATCTCCATCTTGTCAGCATACAGGTTTCAAGTCTGATAAAGGCTTAATAGCTGAAAGTGTAATCTTTTTTTTTTTTAAAGAAGATCTGTGATGCATTTACAGCACATTAAAATAAACATATTACTGTTTCCACAGTTATTCCCCCTCTTCATTTCTCCTATTTGCGCCACTCCCCGCTGCCAATAAATAACTTAATTAATAAAATATAACTTTTAAACGTTTCTGCAAGATGGCTGCAATGTAAAGTGCTTCCGGGTCAGTACACAGTCTCCTTGTACTGCTGTGCACAAGAGCTGAGCTGAAGCCACACGAGGCAGATCTCCTCCCTGCCGTCAGCCTCACTGGAGCGAGGCAGATCTTCCCCCTGCTAGCTGGAGCACACAGAAAGGTCAGGGATGACTCATCAGATGACGTGCAGCAGGGGTAGGAGGAGGCAGATAGCAGGGAGGAACAGCTGCTGTATTGTCTGCCTCTTCCTGCAGCACAATATTCGTCTAACTAGAGGAATAATTAAAAAGGAGCAGGAGAGAGACAGCGCAGCTGTCTCTAAAGAAGACAGGGGAAAAAAAGATTTGCACTTATGAAAGGAACATATCTCTTCATTTAAATAGCATTTTGAAAAAGGGCCACAGAACCCCTTTAAAGTGAACCTAAAGTGAACTAAAAAAATGAGATTAACTCACCTGGGGCTTCCCTCAGCCCCCTGCAGACGATCGGTGCCCTCGCAGCCCCGCTCAGATGCTTCTGCACCCGCCGGCGACGACTTCAGGTTTCGCCGTCACTGGCCGACAGGCATGGGAACGCGAGTGATTGTTCGCGTTCCCAGCCTGTATATCGCCCCCTATGCTGCTATTGCGACCGCCTGGCCGCAATAGCAGCATAGGGGGCGATATACAGGCTGGGAACGCGAACAATCACTCGCGTTCCCATGCCTGTCGGCCGGTGACGGCGAAGCCGGAAGTCGTCGCCGGCGGGTGCAGAAGCATCTGAGCGGGGCTGCGAGGGCACCAATCGTCTGCAGGGGGCTGAGGGAAGCCCCAGGTGAGTTAATATCATTTTTTTTAGTTCACTTTAGGTTCACTTTAAGTTAGCCAATAAATGGTATCACCCTGATTCAAAACTTCTTGCTTTTACTGATGGCTAACATGGTACAATACTCTACTGCTAATAAAAACTTGACAGAGATTCAACATTTTCCCTACAAAAACTATTTCTGTCCATGTTTCTGTTGGAGAAATTAGCTTACTTTTTATACCTTTAACCTTTGTCAATGGAACAAGTGGTGAGGAAAACACTTTTCCACTCCATCCAAACTAGAATAAATGTTTTGCCTGGATTCCTCCTCACATTTTATCCTCTTTTGATTTATGCACGGTATCCATTTATTAGTGTGCCACTTTCATACTCATCATTCATGGATTTAAACAGCCAATTAACAGAGCATAGTTGCTGTAGATTCACAAACATCCTGCAGAGCAGTGCTGCTATTAGGAATCACAGTAGACATTATCATTGAAACACAAGACCTTCGACATTTTCACTGTTATGTCCTTAATGCATTGGTGCGTAATATCAGAAGTATCATGATAACTATTTGACAGTTTTACAAAGAATGTCATCGGGGGATCTGACAGTTCAATCGGTATAAGAGATCATATCACATCAACATTGTCAGGAAATAACAGGGTCAAATGCTTTGTGCCAACTAAGCTATCTAAGAAGAATACAGTGCTAAAGTCGAAAGAATCCTATTGCAGTTAATATCTGATTTAGCAACTGGAGGCGGTATTGCCGCCTGTCTGTTCAATGCCTGAGCATTACAGACAGAAGATCTTTAAGTGGTACACAAACATGTCTTCAAATAAGAATTAAAATATTTATAGAGTATAATAATATATAATCCTAGGAATAGAATAGTATTGCTTTTAATATGGTCTGGCTGAAATCTATTAGCATATTATAATTAGTATTTGACTTGACAATTAACAACTGTGAGGTCGCTCAACCAGAGGTTAGTGTAACTTTACTGTAAATAATTGTGAATGAGATTTTCAACTATTTAAAATTAGCAGGGTCATGCTAGCCAATCTGCAAAGAAAAACCTTCAAGACACATCTCTCTGAAGAAGACACATGGTCCTGTGTATGGCACCCTCAGATGATTGTACCCTCAATCTAGAAGGGAATGTGAGGAAGAGAACCCAGTATGTCCTAGTCTAACCTTCACCAACGACCAGACACAACAAGTCACACTGCAGCTGTTGAAAAGTACTTTGCTGGTGGACGGTTAATGAGTTCCGACGTAGGCCAGATTACCCAGTGCTCTCTAGTGTTGGCACACTCAAGCCTATTAGAGTCCTGAAAATGTGGACTATTCTTGTAAAAACGATTTGCCTGATGTATTCCAGTTAGTGTTAACACTGCATGAGCTGTGGTTTAAAGGATATATATATTCAATTTATGATTCAATGCTCATGGGCTTAGATCATGAAACAGATAGCGTGGTTCTCCTACTGCTTGAATGTGAGTAAACTTTGTTTACATCATTCATGCTGCTGCAATATATTTTTCATTTGTCGTGTTCAAAGAAAGTATTAGTAGTTGCAGTTCTGTAGTCTGTACTGATATAATTTGTTTTGGGTGGGAGAGCCTGTAAACTGTGTGCATGTAGGCTGGCCACCTCCCATGTAGCAAATTGGAAACACAAGGAAAAAAAATCCATCACGGGATGGCTCCAGTGTGTTGTTGTGTTTTACATCTGATGTACATCCCGATGTATATTGTAATGGGAAAACAATGTTTCTATTGTTTATCTTATATATATGCTTTCTTCCTTTTCCAAATATATATATATATATATATATATATATATATATATATATATATATATATATCTTTTTCTTATTTCTGGACTCTCCCTTTCATGCCTCTGATCCCTTCTTGTCTCATATATGTGTTGCAGCGCATTAGCGCACAGTATATTTTCTATTGTTTATTGTTGCCATGACAGCATCCCCTTCCCGACTTGACACGCTAGGGGATGGAGCGCTGCGCTCCAAGTGAGCGCAGCCTTTCGTCTTTGTGTACGTGGCCACGTACACTGCAACCTTGACGACCCGCCCCCTTCCTATGAAATACTTCCTATATATACCGGGGACACGCTGGCGTCTATTATGCCCGGTAGAAGCTGCTTGGAGCGGCGAATCACGAAGGCAGGTTTTTCCAGGCGCACACAGCCCTTCATCCTCCATCTTCATTGTTGTGGTGAGACTTTCTTCGCACTGCGTTCCTTTCACCCTCTGGGTCCTTGGTGGACCATACTCACTTTCTATTCACCCCTTTCAGGGGTGACTTGTTGCACTCTATTGTGGTTATTGCCTCTACCCTTGCACTCCTAGCACCTTGTTCGCACTTTAGGCACCTTGTTCACACTTTGCACTTTATTTCTGGATTTTTGTCCTGATTTATTTATTTATTTCGTTCTGCACTGGTCACTTTACTCATCCTACGTCTACCTATCATTTACCTTTGATCAAAAGGAAGGGCTTGGGCTAATTTATTTATTGATTTTTCTACATTTCATAATTGATATATGTGTGTTACCTGGAACCTTTGTTTTAATTGTTTTTATTATTTTTGTGCAACTATATACTTTAATAAAGCCCATTAAGTATTTTGGACATTTGGTGTGGTGCGGTCTTGTGAGGATTTTCTCTTTGTTCTTTATCACACCTCCCATGTAGCATCAGGTTTTCCTCAGAAGATTTACTCAACTGGGTGAACTGGGAGCTGGTTTCCTGTTCCCCTCTGCAAACTTGACTCTCAGAACAGGAATCAGTTTCCCATTGAATTCGAAAGTAAATATCTTTGTGGCTAAAACCAATTAACTCACTAAGGGGTGGCTAGTTTCCCACTTAAAATGCAGGTGCAGCTTTGCATCAGTTTTACCTCATGGATCTCTCCAAGTTTGTAATCAGACTTTGCACTGTTGTTGGCAGTAGAGCAGCTCCTTATAGTGGCTATTCAGCAAATTGCAATGCACACTAACTATGCAGGTAGAAAAAAAGGGAAAAAGGGGGAGTCAATGGAGAAGGGGAGAGGAAATCCTGTTTTTTTAATTTATAGTTAATGAATAATGGTATGGGAATTACATTTATTATACATGTATAGTAGAAGGTAGGCCTACAAGTATGGTCCTCTTAAAACAAGCAGAAACTTCAAAAATGCTTCCTATGAGGTAGGGGTTGGTAGGCTGGAACATTAAAGACAGGAAATGGCTTGTTGTATGCATTCTTCAGGAAAATATGTGGCTGTTGTATGCACATGGCTACTGACTATCCAATCGGCTCAATTCATTTTTATTTAATGAGTAGTTAGGGGAGCTTGGTGTACAACATTAAGGTTCATTGAGCTCCTATTTTTTTATCTGAATGAATGCTGTAGAAATTAATTTTAGACTTTTGCTAAATATAACATGATTGCAGTTGCTTATATTTTACAATATTAATTCACACATTATTTGTTGTGACATCTTTACTGGCTTGCAAGAAACATCACGGAAAAATGTTTGTTGTTGTGTATTTCAACGTGAGCAAAAATATCAGCCGGTCTCCCAGAGTGCTCTGGGGCAGAAGGCTGTACAACTAAATAGCCTAGGCTATACATCACTGGGAGGCTGGGGTTACTAACCAATATACAGCAATATATAAATAAAGGAAGTGCTTAGTTGGCGGGGTACTAAACCGGTGTTGAAAAATCTTTCACAATATTAGTATCAGTCCATCTAAAGGTATTAAAAGCAGTATCTGTGGGGGGTGGGGCACAGACACAGGTGTCGGAGAATACTGAAGTTTTGACTCCAGCTAACTAGGAAGCTCATATCTAGATAAAACCAACCTCTTCCATTGAATGACAAGAGAGGACAGAAAAAAAATCTGCTTGGAGTTAAAAAATATAAAATATTACCTTGGTATAAAAAAAATTATCCTTTCCTCCAAAAATATGTATTCACATAATAAAAAATACTTAAGTTGTCTTAAAAATAAAAAGAACATACATTATAGTTTTGAAATGGGTTGGAATAGGTAGAGAGAAAAGGGCGGGAGAAGAACAGGGAGCCCAATCTAGTGTAGTATTGTGAGTACTGATTGAATTTTCATAAAATAAATCTTATGGTTTTTATACTCACAAGGTTGGATTGCAGGCTAGGCAACCACTTATTGCGCGTGCGGGAAAGTACCATCCCTGCTCGGCCTTGATTGCTGGGGGTCGCAGCTCCTTCAAAAAGTCCACTTTCCAAAGTGGTGACCCCAAGCTTGGAATGAATCGTCAGCGGGTTAGGGGAGGAGGTGCCCATGGTGTGTATGTGGTTAGTATGTCTTACTACGGAGCACAGTTCAAATAGTAATAGATGGTCCTACCTTAAAAAAGTAGTTCATCCAATAGATTATAAAAAATAAATACTTTATTCGGCACTTTTAATGACAGCGCGTTTCGTGGAAAAAACGCTTCCTCAGGTCGAGTGTTGTGCCTATGAGCAGGGAACAGCTATCCTGGGCGCCTATACATTATAGTTTTGCTAATTCTCAAATGCTAATATAAAGGTGTCACAGAAAAAGAGGACACTGTGATTTTAAAAAGAAAGTTATACAATACATTTGCTAGTGAATTCCACACATTTTCAAATTAATAGGTGCCCTATTCCTTACTGCGGAGAGTTGGAGAAAAGTTATTACGCAAAAAAAGACCAGTGATAGCTTTGATACACTTTGGGCCTGATCCAGTCCACTTTTTCTCTTAGTAGACATGTTTTGTTCTTCTGTTTCTCTCTCTGCAATTGAAAATGTACGAAAAAGTACTGTCAAAATGATTGAGTATTTTCTTGCTAGCTGGCATTTTAAAGGGCATTTCATTGATAAAATGGGAAAATATTACCTAGAACAGCGTTTTTCAACCGGGATGTTGCCTGGTGTGCCGTCCCTCCCCGCGGCAGCAGCTCCTGTCACCTTATCATGAGCGGGCGGCCGCTTGTCCGATTAGATTCCCCCGTAGTAGCCGCTCTCCTCTGTGGCATCTCCTATTACAGCAGCGCGCTCGGCGGCTGCTGTGATGACCAGGAAGCGGTACAGCGGTTCCCATGGTAACGGCGATGCATATCGCCGCTACAGGAAGCCGCTGTACCGCTTCCTGGTCATCACAGCAGCCGCCGAGCGCGCGCTACTGTAATAGGAGATGCCACAGAGGAGAGCGGCTACTACGGGGGAATCTAATCGGACGAGCGGCCGCCCGCTCATGATAAGGTAACAGGAGCGGTGGCCGCGGAGGGAGGAGGGTAACACCTACCCATACTAGGATGCTATACTGGGGCACTCCCTACCTATACTGGGCACTATACTAGCTATCTGGGCACTATACTAGCTATACTGGGCACTACCTACCTATACTGGGCACTTTACTGGCTATACTGGGGCACTACCTACCCATACTGGGACTATACTAGCTATACTGGGGCATTATACTAGCTTTACTGGGGCACTATACTGGGGTAACTATACTAGCCATACTGGGGCAACTAAACTCCCTATACTGGGGCAACTATGCTAGCTATGCAGCCGCACCCCAGCCCTCCCCCCCCCCCCAACAGCCTGCTACGCACGGTACTGTCCACTAGGTCGCGCAAACACCCGCGAAAAAGTGAATTAAATTAGGCTCATTGTGAGAGAAAATCCTGATCTCCACAGTTACAAATTTCTGTAGCTTTTGTTTCAGATTAATTTAACTTCAGATTCATTTAGATACATTTTTTTAGTTTATTCAATAGCTGTGGAAAATCAATGCTAGAGCTGTCAAATTAATAAATGGTAGTAAATTCAGAGACACACTGAGCTACAAATTCCATCAGGCTTATATTACCCTGAAACTCTCAGCCCGGCTACACAGTCCTGCATCTTTCAAAACGTATTACTTATAAACGTGATGAAAAACGAACAAGTGCTGTAACTGATTACTGACCTATGTTCCTTCAGTCACTAGTTACACCTGTTACAGACACCCTATCAGCTCCGCCCAACACCAAGATTTTCCAGATCTCTTAAAGAGACATTGAAGCGAAAAAAAAATTATGATATTATGATTTGTATGTGTAGTACAGCTAAGAAATAAAACATTAAGATCAGATACATCAGTCTAATTGTTTCCAGTACAGGAAGAGTTAAGAAACTCCAGTTGTTATCTCTATGCAAACAAGCCATTAAGCTCTCCGACTACGTTAGTCATGGAGAGGGCTGTTATCTGACTTTTATTATCTCAACTGTTCCTGGACTATTTACTTTTCCTCTGCCAGAGGAGATGTCATTACTTCACAGACTGCTCTGAAAGAATCACTTTGAATGCTGAGTGTTGTGTAATCTGCACATATTATAGAATGATGCAATGTTAGAAAAAACACTATATACCTGAAAATAAAAGTATGAGAATATTTTCTTTGCTGCTAATCTTCTAGTAATTATTCATAGTACACAACCAATTCATTATATCATATATTTTTTTCGCTTCAGTGTCTCTTTAACAACAGACTTAGCATCCGCAGGCTTTATAAGATTCTTTATGAATTGACATTTACTGATGTGCTGAGGTATTTACCGCACAAGTCGGTAATTTACCTCACTGTTCGGTAATTTCAGCTTTTCATTCGGTAACAGCCTTTATGAATTGACAGTTTCCTAAGTGCTCGGTAAAGTCAGTTCTTTTCTGCATTACCAAATGCGGTAATGCTTTATGAATCTACCCCTAAGTGGTTGTAAATAAGATGATAGTTAGAGTTCTGTCATTTTAGTGCAGCAGAAAGAAATACAATGGTAAATGTTATGCTGCGTGCAAGAGTGTTTACGTCATTTCCCTGTGCCTTAGGGTAAATGAGAGTACATTTCAAGTTAAGTGATTTCAGATTTGTGTTTACCTGCAGTGCTTCATTATTCTTCTAAACTGTTTTACGATTGTGTCAGAACATTGATTATTATCTGATACAAGCACAGGGAAAATACCAGAGAACAGACCAAGTTAAAAGCATGAAAAAGTATAATGGACATTCAGTGTTTATGGTCTTGTGATATTAGCTAAAAAAGGCATTTTTTAATTACAGAGTCAGGAACTTAACTATCAGTGGCTCCTCTTTGGTTTCAAGGTCTGTTGCATTTTATAGTTTCAAGTGGAGGTGAGTGTTTTCCTCAACATTCCCTTGCAGACTATCATCCTCATGTGTCTATGCAATTTATCGGTTGGTGGAGAACAACTTATCTTCTTTTTCCAGCTTAAAACTTTTACAGGACTGTAACATTTGTGTTTTGTTTTATATATATTTTGTTTTTCTTTTGGTTGTTCCCTTTTTTTTTTTTAAATGCATAGTAAACAACTCCTTCTAGGCTCTATACCAGGGCAGGGAAAACTATGGCCCGGGGCCGCTTTGAAGCCTGCCTGGCGATCAAGGGATTCTGCTCCTCTCCCCTTCTCCCTCCAGTTGTCCTTTCAAAAATACGTGAAGCGCACGTACAAAAGAAGCAACTTACCCAATTGCACTCTCCAGCACCGATCTTCATGGCAAAAGTGGCGTCATGTGACCTGTTGTCAGTACGTACGAGCGTGTCACGTCCATCGCTATGGAGACCCCTGCTGGAAAGTGCGATTGGGTGAGCGCCTAATCTTTCCCCATGCACTCATTTTCTGAAGGGAGGAAAGGAGGGTGGAGACAGACACTTAAGCTGCAGGCCGCATTCTAGAGGAGTACCTGGGACACACAGCTAAAGGCCCCATGATTTCCAGATATGGCACTTTTATGGTATTGAAACAGAGAATAGAGAACTTGTGGCCAGAAGAATATGAGGCACTACAGACAATGAACTTTATCCCAATCAGTAGCTGATACCCCCTTTTACATGAGAAATCTATTCCTTTTCACAAACAGACCATCAGGGGGCGCTGTATGACCGATATTGTGGTGAAACCTCTCCCACAAGAAACTCTGAGGACCGTGGTACTCCTGGCAGTTTCCTGTTTGTGAACCTTGTTGCATTGTGGGAAATAGCTGTTTACAGCTGTTTCCAACTACAGCTGTTTCCATCTGCCAAAAAAGCATGCAGCAGCTACATCACCTGCCAACAGTAAAAATGTCACCATGTAATAGATGTCAGAATGTAAATCAGGAATTTAAAAGGTTTACAATGGGCAAACACTGACTAAATGATTTATACATAATTATTGTAAAAATGAAGCACTTTTTTTATTACATTATTTTCACTGGACTTCCTCTTTAAAGGGACTCCGAGCTCAAGTAAAAAAAAGAAAGTTGTACTCACCCGGGGCTTTTTCCAGCCCAGTGCTGGTCGGGAGGTCCCACGACGGCGTCCTGGCTCCTCTCCTAGTCCCCGCTCCGGAATGGCTGACCGGCCGAAGCCCGGGCGACACTCTGCTGAGTGTCGGGCTGTTCCTTCCGCGTATGACGCGGCTGACGTCACACGCCGGCCGCCTCGCGTCATCACGGCGGCCGGCGTGAAAGTACTGCGCATGCGCGATTAAAGCTCATTGTAAGAAGGCGGGGAAGAGCCGCCGCCATGAGCCAGCGGTCGGCGGCTCTTCCCGCATTCAGTAGCCGCACACACGGGGAGGCAGCCGCCTCCTCCCAGCGCGAGGCGGCTGTCCCCGTGGAGAGGCGGGCGAGAGGCACTGAAGCCGCCGCGTTGGACGCGGCGGCTGGTACACAGGTCCCCGCTGCGGAGACACCGCAGAGCGGGGCTGCTGGGACTCATAGTCCCTCAGTGTTCAGAGTGACGCGCGCGCGCGCACTCAGGGGAAATTTATGACAGTACTAAGGGAGTCAGCTGACCAGGCTGGTCAGCTGACCCGAACTCTGCTTCCCATTGGTCCAGCACTTGGGAGGTGCTGGAGAGGCAGGTGTGTATATATACTGCCGGGTCTTCACTTGCTCTTTGTCTGGCGTTGCGTTCACATACGTGGGAGCACCCAGATCCGTTAGTCAGATCCGTTAGTGTGCCGGGACCAGCTGGAGCTGTAATCCTACACTAAGTTAGATTCTGTTGATAGCTTAAAGTACTAGTTTGATTGTGATTATTTGTTATGACTCTCGCCTGCCTTGACTATCCTCCTGAACTCTGACCTTGTACCTCGTTTATCTGATACTCTGTTGCCGACCCCGGCTCGCTCCTCGACTCTGCTTCTGCCTCCTGATTTTGTACCCCGATATCTCTGATACCTCGTTACTGAACCCTGCCTGTACCTTGACTCCGCCTTTGCCTACTGATTTTGTACCCCGATATCTCTGATACCTCGTTACTGAACCCTGCCTGTACCTTGACTCCGCCTTGCCTACTGATTTTGTACTTTATCTGTCCGTGTGTATACGACCTGGCTTGTCCGACCTCGAGAACCGTCCTCACGATTGGAGGCGGTTCCCCGTCCTGTTAGTGACACTCCCGCCTGAGTGCCACTTTCGGACTTTCCTTCCCACTGTCAGTCTGACTCCTCCCGTCTTGGAGAGCTCAGACCTGCGGGAGGAATCTGTGCAGTTCTCCTTGCTGCACTGAGGCTTGTCCTCTGTATTACTGTTGCACCAATCACAACACTCTACCCTGGTGACCAGAGGTTAGCTAGTATATTGGATTATCGGTGATACTGCAGATCACATATAATCTGGTATACGTCTGTATTTCCTGTGATACTGCAGATCACCGGTAATCAGACCTCTTTGTGCTTCACCGAGCGTTACAGAACGCCAGACCATAAAACAGATGGAACGCGCTGATCCTCTGACTGTGCTTGCCACTTCGGTGGATAGCATTCATCAAGCACTAGGCCAGCACAAAGCCTTAATTGATGCCTTATCAGGCTCTGTGAAAACCCTCCAGACATCAGTCGATTCAGTGCGATCCCCTCCTAGTGATGACATACGTATGCCTGTACCAGATAAGTTTTCCGGCCACAAGTCTGACTTCCGGAATTTCAGGAATAGAGTGTTGTCATATTTCGAGTTAAGACCCCGATCCTCGGGGACTGAGGCCCAACGGGTCATTTTTATTAAAACTTTATTGACTGGAGACTCCCAGTCTTGGGCCTACAATTTGCCTTCCACCGATATTGCCCTGACCTCGGTGGAGGAGTTCTTTAAAGCCATGGCCATAATCTACGACGACCCTGACCTTGCTGCGACCTCAGAGCGGAAGCTCAAACTTTTGCGGCAAGGCAGAGGTTCGGTCGAGGATTATGCGGCGGAGTTCCGTAGATGGTCCGTCACCTCTAGATTTGGTAATTTTGCCCTCATGGACTACTTCTTGTCTGGGTTGTCGGAGGAGGTCTCCGACCTAATGTTAACCGTGCCCGAGCCCAAGACAATTGACGAGGCGATATCATCGGCCATTCGCGTAGATCGCAGGCTACGCCATCAGAGACAGGCTAGGAGTAGTCACCGGGTCAGGGTGACGTCGTACGCAGTACCGGCTGCTGCATCTTCAGTAACAGCATCTCCGTCCGTCTCGCCTTCTCCGGCCTTGCCTCCACCAGAGCCAATGCAAATTGGTCGATCAAAACTGACCCAGGTGGAGCGGAGGCGGAGAATGACGGAACAACTGTGCCTATACTGTGCAGAGGCAGGGCATAGGGTACGAAACTGCCCTAACAGGTCGGGAAACGGGTCTGCCTAGGAGTAGTGGGGGGTGACACCCTAGGCACACATTCCTCACCCCTTAAAGAAAGAAAATTAATTCTCCCTTGTACTGTTACATGGGAGGATAAGTCCCTAGCCGCTGAAGCTTTTCTTGACTCCGGCTCAGCGGCTAATTTTATGAATTTTGAGTTTGCTCAGGAGTTGGGTCTACCACTCACTCCCGTGACACCCCCCATTCAGGTCACGGCAGTAGATGATTCCCCTTTGCAACGGAATCGTCCCCTGTCACAGACTCCGCTTGTGAAGCTCACCATTGGGGTATTGCACGGGGAACAGTTGCAATTTTTTGTTTTGCATATGTCAACCTCCACTATTATCCTAGGCATGCCTTGGTTGCAGGTTCATTCTCCGCAAATTGACTGGGCCACAGGGCAGTTGACAGCATGGTCACCTCATTGTTTTCAGCAGTGTTTGGGGAGGCTGACATTAGGTCAGACCAAGGTGCAGGTGGAAGGCGTACCGGAACAGTACTCGGATTATGCCGATGTCTTTTGCCCCAAGGCTGCAGATAGATTGCCCCCACATCGCCCGTTTGATTGTCCCATTGACCTCCGTTCAGGTTGTATGCCTCCTCGAGGCCATTTATATAATTTATCTGGCCCCGAAAAACTAGCCATGCAGGAGTATATCCGTGAGAACTTGGCCAAGGGCTTCATTCAGCCGTCCCGGTCACCCGCTGGGGCAGGCTTCTTTTTTGTTAAGAAAAAAGATGGGGGGTTACGGCCTTGCATCGATTACCGTGGCCTCAATAAAATCACAGTGAAGAATCGCTACCCGCTGCCACTCATAGACGATTTGTTCACACAGGTCACAGAGGCTAGGATATTTTCAAAACTGGATTTACGGGGGGCATACAATTTGGTGCGTATAAGAAGGGGCGACGAATGGAAGACGGCCTTCAATACCCCTGATGGGCATTACGAGTACAGGGTGATGCCCTTCGGGTTATGTAATGCCCCGGCCGTCTTCCAGGAACTAATCAATGAGGTTTTTCGAGAGGTGTTAGGGAAGTTCGTTCTGGTCTATTTGGACGACATTCTCATTTTCTCTAACAACCTCTCGGAACACAGAACCCATGTCAGGATTGTATTAGACAAACTGAGGCAGAATTTGTTATACGCCAAACTCGAGAAATGTATTTTTGAGGTCACGTCGGTTGCCTTTCTGGGGTATATAATCTCCACCTCAGGTCTGTCTATGGACCCTGCCAAAGTCTCCGCGGTCCTGGAGTGGCCGCAGCCGGTGGGGTTAAAATCGCTACAACGGTTCTTGGGGTTTGCGAACTATTATAGAAGGTTTATAAAGGGGTACTCCACGGTGGTCGCCCCTCTCACTAGCCTTACTAAAAAAGGGGCAAACACCACTCATTGGCCTCCTGAGGCCTTACAGGCATTTTCCAAGTTAAAAGGGTTGTTCTGCTCAGCACCTATACTCAGACATGTGGACACTTCCTTTCCGTTTATTGTTGAGGTAGACGCCTCGGAGGTCGGGGTGGGAGCTGTGCTGTCCCAGCGTTCCGGTCTCCAGGGTAGATTACACCCATGTGCCTATTTTTCCCGGAGATTCTCTCCAGCAGAAAGAAACTACGATATAGGCAATAGGGAGCTCCTAGCCATCAAATTGGCCTTCGAGGAGTGGCGTCATTGGCTAGAGGGAGCTGAGCACACCATCACGGTTTATACCGACCACAAGAACCTGGAATACATCGAGGGGGCTAAAAGGTTAAGCCCAAGGCAGGCTCGATGGTCGCTATTTTTCTCGAGGTTTTCATTTTTGATCACATATACGCCAGGTAGTAAGAATACCAAGGCAGACGCACTCTCAAGGTGTTTCGAACCGGAGACAGCACAGCCCGCTGTCCCCGAGACCATTGTCCCACGAAGAGTGGTGTTGGCCGCTACCGAGACTTGGGTGGACTGGAAAGAGACGTTGAGTCCCTTCCAGCAGGATATCCCGGAAGGAAAACCTGATGGGGTGTTATTCGTCCCGTTACCGTTCCGTCTCCAGATCTTGGAGATGGTCCACTCTCACAAAAATGCGGGACATCCTGGAGCGTCTAGAACGCAAGATCTCGTGGCCAGATGTGCATGGTGGCCTTCGTTAGCCGCTGATTGCAAGGAGTTTGTTAGGGAATGTACAGTGTGCGCAAAAAGCAAGCCCTCCCGCCTGGCATCTGTAGGTACATTGCAGCCTTTGCCCACCCCGAGTGAGCCATGGACCCACCTGTCCATGGATTTCGTGGGAGAGCTTCCGAGATCTGAGGGCATGTCAGTCATCTGGGTGGTGGTCGACCGTTTTAGTAAAATGGCCCACTTCGTGCCCCTGAAAGGACTCCCCTCGGCCCAAGAACTGGCCGATTTGTTTGTCAACCATGTCTTTAGACTACATGGCATTCCAGAAGACATTGTATCCGATCGGGGAGTCCAGTTTGTTTCGAAATTTTGGAGGGCATTTTGTCACCAGATGGGCATGAAATTGTCATTTTCTTCGGGTTACCAATCATTGGAGCAGTTTTTGAGATGTTACGTTGCCGAGGCGCAGAATGATTGGGTCAAATATTTACCTTATGCAGAATTTGCCCACAACAACCTAAAGAGCTCTTCCTCAGGGTTCTGTCCATTTCAGATTGTGACAGGGAAACTGCCGAAATTCTCTCCACTGCCAGTTGCGTCCACTCCGTTCCCAGCCTTGGAGGCTTGGCAAAGGTCATTTAAAGACATGTGGAGGACCATCAAGAATAATCTCATAAAAGCATTTCAGAGTCAGAAGGGTCAGGCTGACAAGAGACGCTCCTTGGAATGGAGATTCCAACCAGGAGATTTGGTTTGGGTGTCTACCCGTCACCTGTCACTAAAGCAGCCTTCTGACAAACTTGGTCCCAGGTTCGTGGGTCCATTCCCAGTGACTAGGAAGATCAACGATGTCACATATACCGTTGATCTTCCCACCAGCATGCGGGGAGTGAGATCTTTCCACGTGTCACTTCTCAAACCCGCAGTCCAGATGGGTCCCACTCCTCCTCCTCCTGTTTTGGTCGATGCCCAACCCGAGTATGAGGTAGAGAAAATCATAGATTCACGTACTGTACAGAATTCAGTGCAGTATCTCGTACATTGGAAGGGATACGGCATTGAGGAGAGGCAATGGGTACCTGGGAACCGCATGCATGCGGACGAGTTAGTGAGGGAGTTTCATACTGTGCATCCAGAGAAGCCTGGAGGGAGTTGTCCGGAGTCCACTCCTCGGAGGGGGGGTACTGTAAGAAGGCGGGGAAGAGCCGCCGCCATGAGCCAGCGGTCGGCGGCTCTTCCCGCATTCAGTAGCCGCACACACGGGGAGGCAGCCGCCTCCTCCCAGCGCGAGGCGGCTGTCCCCGTGGAGAGGCGGGCGAGAGGCACTGAAGCCGCCGCGTTGGACGCGGCGGCTGGTACACAGGTCCCCGCTGCGGAGACACCGCAGAGCGGGGCTGCTGGGACTCATAGTCCCTCAGTGTTCAGAGTGACGCGCGCGCGCGCACTCAGGGGAAATTTATGACAGTACTAAGGGAGTCAGCTGACCAGGCTGGTCAGCTGACCCGAACTCTGCTTCCCATTGGTCCAGCACTTGGGAGGTGCTGGAGAGGCAGGTGTGTATATATACTGCCGGGTCTTCACTTGCTCTTTGTCTGGCGTTGCGTTCACATACGTGGGAGCACCCAGATCCGTTAGTCAGATCCGTTAGTGTGCCGGGACCAGCTGGAGCTGTAATCCTACACTAAGTTAGATTCTGTTGATAGCTTAAAGTACTAGTTTGATTGTGATTATTTGTTATGACTCTCGCCTGCCTTGACTATCCTCCTGAACTCTGACCTTGTACCTCGTTTATCTGATACTCTGTTGCCGACCCCGGCTCGCTCCTCGACTCTGCTTCTGCCTCCTGATTTTGTACCCCGATATCTCTGATACCTCGTTACTGAACCCTGCCTGTACCTTGACTCCGCCTTTGCCTACTGATTTTGTACCCCGACATCTCTGATACCTCGTTACTGAACCCTGCCTGTACCTTGACTCCGCCTTGCCTACTGATTTTGTACTTTATCTGTCCGTGTGTATACGACCTGGCTTGTCCGACCTCGAGAACCGTCCTCACGATTGGAGGCGGTTCCCCGTCCTGTTAGTGACACTCCCGCCTGAGTGCCACTTTCGGACTTTCCTTCCCACTGTCAGTCTGACTCCTCCCGTCTTGGAGAGCTCAGACCTGCGGGAGGAATCTGTGCAGTTCTCCTTGCTGCACTGAGGCTTGTCCTCTGTATTACTGTTGCACCAATCACAACACTCTACCCTGGTGACCAGAGGTTAGCTAGTATATTGGATTATCGGTGATACTGCAGATCACATATAATCTGGTATACGTCTGTATTTCCTGTGATACTGCAGATCACCGGTAATCAGACCTCTCTGTGCTTCACCGAGCGTTACACTCATACAACCTACCACCTAAATGCATTTTGGCTCCTTTTCTTGTCACTAATAAAGCTTTCTTTTGGTGCTATTTGATGGCTCCTGCGATTTTTACTTTTTATTATATTCATCAAAAAAGACATGAATTTTGGCAAAAAATGATTTTTTTAACTTTCTGTGCTGACATTTTTCAAATAAAGTAAAATGTCTGTATACATGCAGCGCGAAAAATGTGGACAAACATGTTTTTGATAAAAAAAAAACCCATTCAGTGTATATTTATTGGTTTGGGTAAAAGTTATAGCGTTTACAAACTATGGTGCAAAAAGTGAATTTTCCCATTTTCAAGCATCTATGACTTTTCTGACCACCTGACATGTTTCATGAGGGGCTAGAATTTCAGGATAGTACAAATACCCCCCAAATGACCCCATTTTGGAAAGAAGACATCCCAAAGTATTCACTGAGAGGCATAGTGAGTTCATAGAAGATATAAATTTTTGTCACAAGTAAGCGGAAAATGACACTTTGTGACAAAAAAAAAAAAAGTTTCCATTTCTTCTAACTTGCGACAAAAAAAATGAAATCTGCCACGGACTCACCATGCCCCTCTCTGAATACCTTGAAGTGTCTACTTTCCAAAATGGGGTCATTTGTGGGGTGTGTTTACTGTCCTCGCATTTTGGGGGGTGCTAATTTGTAAGCACCCCTGTAAAGCCTAAAGGTGCTCATTGGACTTTGGGCCCCTTACCGCAGTTAGGCTGCAAAAAAGTGCCACACATGTGGTATTGCCGTACTCAGGAGAAGTAGTATAATGTGTTTTGGGGTGTATTGTTACACATACCGATGCTGGGTGGGAGAAATATCTCTGTAAATGACAATTTTTTAATTTTTTTTACACACAATTGTCCATTTACAGAGATTTTTCTCCCACTCAGCATGGGTATGTGTAAAAATACACCCCAAAACACATTATACTACTTCTCCTGAGTACGGCGATACCACATGTGTGGCACTTTTTTGCACCCTAACTGCGCTAAGGGGCCCAAAGTCCAATGAGTACCTTTAGGATTTCACAGGTCATTTTGAGAAATTTCGTTTCAAGACTACTCCTCACGGTTTAGGGTCCCCTAAAATGCCAGGACAGTATAGGAACCCCACAAATGACCCCATTTTAGAAAGAAGACACCCCAAGGTATTCCGTCAGTAGTACGGTGAGTTCCTAGAAGATTTTACTTTTTGTCACAAGTTAGCGGAAAATGACACTTTGTGAAAAAAAACAATAAAAATCAATTTCCGCTAACTTGTGACAAAAAATAAAATCTTCTATGAACTCACCGTACTACTAACAGAATACCTTGGGGTGTCTTCTTTCTAAAATGGAGTCATTTGTGGGGTTGCTATACTGTCCTGGCATTTTAGGGGCCGTAAACCGTGAGGAGTAGTCTTGAAACAAAATTTCTCAAAATGACCTGTGAAATCCTAAAGGTACTCATTGGACTTTGGGCCCCTTAGCGCAGTTAGGGTGCAAAAAAGTGCCACACATGTGGTATCGCCGTACTCGGGAGAAGTAGTACAATGTGTTTTGGGGTGTATTTTTACACATACCCATGCTGGGTGGGAGAAATAACTCTGTAAATGGACAATTGTGTGTAAAAAAAATCAAAAGATTGTCATTTACAGAGGTATTTCTCCCACCCAGCATGGGTATGTGTAAAAATACACCCCAAAACACATTATACTACTTCTCCCGAGTACGGCGATACCACATGATTGGCACTTTTTTGCAGCCTAACTGCGCTAAGGGGCCCAAAGTCCAATGAGTACCTTTAGGATTTCACAGGTCATTTTTGTTTCAAGACTACTCCTCACGGTTTAGGGCCCCTAAAATGCCAGGGCAGTATAGGAACCCCACTAATGACCCCATTTTAGAAAGAAGACACCCCAAGGTATTCCGTTAGGAGTATGGTGAGTTCATAGAAGTTTTTATTTTTTTGTCACAAGTTAGCGGAAATTGATTTTAATTGGTTTTTTTTTCACAAAGTGTCATTTTCCGCTAACTTGTGACAAAAAATTAAATCTTCTATGAACTCACCATACTCCTAACGGAATACCTTTGGGTGTCTTCTTTCTAGAATGGGGTCATTTGTGGGGTTCCTATACTGCCCTGGCATTTTAGGGGCCCTAAACCGTGAGGAGTAGTCTTGAAACCAACAATGTCGCAAAATGACCTGTGAAATCCTAAAGGTACTCATTGGACTTTGGGCCCCTTAGCGTACTTAGGGTGTAAAAAAGTGCCACATATGTGGTACCGCCGTACTCAGGAGAAGTAGTATAATGTGTTTTGGGGTGTATTTTTACACAAACCTATGCTGGGTGGGAGAAATATCTCTGTAAATGACAATTGTTTGATTTTTTTTACACAAAATTGTCCATTTACAGAGAGATTTCTCCCACCCAGCATGGGTATGTGTAAAAATACACCCCAAAACACATTATACTACTTCTCCTGAGTACGGCGATACCACATGTGTGACACTTTTTTGCAGCCTAGGTGCGCTAAGGGGCCCAACGTCCTAATCACAGGTCATTTTGAGGCATTTGTTTTCTAGACTACTCCTCACGGTTTAGGGCCCCTAAAATGCCAGGGCAGTATAGGAACTCCACAAGTGACCCCATTTTAGAAATAAGACACCCCAAGGTATTCCGTTACGTGTATGGCGAGTTCATAGAAGATTTTATTTTTTGTCACAAGTTAGTGAAAAATGACACTTTGTGAAAAAAAAAATCAATTTCCGCTAACTTTTGACAAAAAATAAAATCTTCTATGAACTCGTCATACACCTAACAGAATACATTGGGGTGTCTTTTTTCTAAAATGGGGTCAGTTTGTGGGGTTCCTATACCGCCCTGGCATTTTACGGGCCCAAAACCGTGAGTAGTCTGGAAACCAAATGTCTCAAAATGACTGTTCAGGGGTATAAGCATCTGAAAATTTTGATGACAGGTGGTCTATGAGGGGGCGAATTTTGTGGAACCGGTTATAAGCAGGGTGGCCTTTTAGATGACAGGTTGTATTGGGCCTGATCTGATGGATAGGAGTGCTAGGGGGTGACAGGAGGTGATTGATGGGTGTCTCAGGGGGTGGTTAGAGGGGAAAATAGATGCAATCAATGCACTGGGGAGGTGATCGGAAAGGGGTCTGAGGGGGATCTGAGGGTTTGGCCGAGTGATCAGGAGCCCACACGGGGCAAATTAGGGCCTGATCTGATGGGTAGGTGTGCTAGGGGGTGACAGGAGGTGATTGATGGGTGTCTAAAGGTGTGATTAGAGGGGGGAATAGATGCAAGCAATGCACTGGCGAGGTGATCAGGGCTGGGGCCTGAGGGCATTCTGAGGGTGTGGGCGGGTGATTGAGTGCCCTAGGGGCAGATAGGGGTCTAATCTGATAGGTAGCAGTGACAGGGGGGGATTGATGGGTAATTAGTGGGTGTTTAGGGTAGAGAACAGATATAAACACTGCACTTGGGAGGTGATCTGACGTCGGATCTGCGGGTGAACTATTGGTGTGGGTGGGTGATCAGATTGCCCGCAAGGGGCAGGTTAGGGGCTGATTGATGAGTGGCAGTGCCAGGGGGTGATTGATGGGTGGCAGTGACAGGGGGTGATTGATGGGTGATTGACAGGTGATTGACAGGTAATTGACAGGTGATCAGTGGGTTATTACAGGGAAGAACAGATGTAACTAATGCACTGGCGAATTGATAAGGGGGGGTCTGAGGGCAACCTGAACGTGTAGGCGGGTGATTGGGTGCCCGCAAGGGGCAGATTAGGGTCTGATCTGATGGGTAACAGTGACAGGTGGTGATAGGGGGTGATTGATGGGTAATTAGTGGGTGTTTAGGGTAGATAACAGATGTAAACACTGCACTTAGGAGGTGATCTGACGTCGGATCTGCGGGCGATCTATTGGTGTGGGTGGGTGATCAGATTGCCCGCAAGGGGCAGGTTAGGGGCAGATTGATGGGTGGCAGTGCCAGGGGGTGATTGATGGGTGGCAGTGACAGGGGGTGATTGATGGGTGATTGACAGGTGATCAGTGGGTTATTACAGGGAAGCACAGATGTAAATATTGCACTGGCGAATTGATAAGGGGGGTCTGAGGGCAATTTGAGCGTGTAGGCAGGTGATTGGGTGCCCGCAAGGGGCAGATTAGGGTCTGATCTGATGGGTAACAGTGACAGGTGGTGATAGGGGGTGATTGATGGGTAATTAGTGGGTGTTTAGAGGAGAGAATAGATGTAAACACTGCGCTTGGGTGGTGATCTGAT
Organism: Hyperolius riggenbachi; assembly: GCF_040937935.1. Lineage (NCBI taxonomy): Eukaryota > Metazoa > Chordata > Amphibia > Anura > Hyperoliidae > Hyperolius > Hyperolius riggenbachi. Next base: position 383,215,795 of record NC_090646.1, on the reverse strand, counting down.
GTCGGATCTGCGGGCGATCTATTGGTGTGGGTGGGTGATCAGATTGCCCGCAAGGGGCAGGTTAGGGGCTGATTGATGGGTGGCAGTGACAGGGGGTGATTGATGGGTGGCAGTGACAGGGGGTGATTGATGGGTGATTGACAGGTGATTGACAGGTGATCAGTGGGTTATTACAGGGAAGGACAGATTTAAATAATGCCATGGCGAATTGATAAGGGGGGGGGGTCTGAGGGCAATCTGAGCGTGTAGGCGGGTGATTGGGTGCCCGCAAGGGGCAGATTAGGGTCTGATCTGATGGGTAACAGTGACAGGTGGTGATAGGGGGTGATTGATGGGTGATTGATGGGTAATTAGTGGGTGTTTAGAGGAGAGAATAGATGTAAACACTGCGCTTGGGTGGTGATCTGATGTCGGATCTGCGGGCGATCTATTGGTGTGGGTGGGTGATCAGATTGCCCGCAAGGGGCAGGTTAGGGGCTGATTGATGGGTGGCAGTGACAGGGGGTGATTGATGGGTGGCAGTGACAGGGGGTGATTGATGGGTGATTGACAGGTGATTGACAGGTGATTGACAGGTGATCAGTGGGTTATTACTGGGAAGGACAGATGTAAATAATGCCCTGGCGAATTGATAAGGGGGGGGTCTGAGGGCAATCTGAGCGTGTAGGCGGGTGATTGGGTGCCCGCAAGGGGCAGATTAGGGTCTAATCTGATGGGTAACAGTGACAGGTGGTGATAGGGGGTGATTGATGGGTGATTGATGGGTAATTAGTAGATGTTTAGAGGAGAGAATAGATGTAAACACTGCGCTTGGGTGGTGATCTGATGTCGGATCTGCGGGCGATCTATTGGTGTGGGTGGGTGATCAGATTGCCCGCAAGGGGCAGGTTAGGGACTGATTGATGAGTGGCAGTGCCAGGGGGTGATTGATGGGTGGCAGTGACAGGGGGTGATTGATGGGTGATTGACAGGTGATTGACAGGTGATCAGTGGGTTATTACAGGGAAGAACAGATGTAACTAATGCACTGGCGAATTGATAAGGGGGGGTCTGAGGGCAACCTGAACGTGTAGGCGGGTGATTGGGTGCCCGCAAGGGGCAGATTAGGGTCTGATCTGATGGGTAACAGTGACAGGTGGTGATAGGGGGTGATTGATGGGTAATTAGTGGGTGTTTAGGGTAGATAACAGATGTAAACACTGCACTTAGGAGGTGATCTGACGTCGGATCTGCGGGCGATCTATTGGTGTGGGTGGGTGATCAGATTGCCCGCAAGGGGCAGGTTAGGGGCAGATTGATGGGTGGCAGTGCCAGGGGGTGATTGATGGGTGGCAGTGACAGGGGGTGATTGATGGGTGATTGACAGGTGATCAGTGGGTTATTACAGGGAAGCACAGATGTAAATATTGCACTGGCGAATTGATAAGGGGGGGGGTCTGAGGGCAATCTGAGCGTGTAGGCGGGTGATTGGGTGCCCACAAGGGGCAGATTAGGGTCTGATCTGATGGGTAACAGTGACAGGTGGTGATAGGGGGTGATTGATGGGTGATTGATGGGTAATTAGTGGGTGTTTAGAGGAGAGAATAGATGTAAACACTGCGCTTGGGTGGTGATCTGATGTCGGATCTGCGGGCGATCTATTGGTGTGGGTGGGTGATCAGATTGCCCGCAAGGGGCAGGTTAGGGGCTGATTGATGGGTGGCAGTGACAGGGGGTGATTGATGGGTGGCAGTGACAGGGGGTGATTGATGGGTGATTGACAGGTGATTGACAGGTGATCAGTGGGTTATTACAGGGAAGGACAGATGTAAATAATGCCCTGGCTAATTGATAAGGGGGGGTCTGAGGGCAATCTGAGCATGTAGGCGGGTGATTGGGTGCCCGCAAGGGGCAGATTAGGGTCTGATCTGATGGGTAACAGTGACAGGTGGTGATAGGGGGTGATTGATGGGTAATTAGTGGGTGTTTAGAGGAGACAATAGATGTAAACACTGCGCTTGGGTGGTGATCTGATGTCGGATCTGCGGGCGATCTATTGGTGTGGGTGGGTGATCAGATTGCCGGGTGATCAGTGGGTTATTACAGGGAAGGACAGATTTAAATAATGCCATGGTGAATTGATAAGGGGGGGGGGGGTCTGAGGGCAATCTGAGCGTGTAGGCGGGTGATTGGGTGCCCGCAAGGGGCAGATTAGGGTCTGATCTGATGGGTAACAGTGACAGGTGGTGATAGGGGGTGATTGATGGGTGATTGATGGGTAATTAGTGGGTGTTTAGAGGAGAGAATAGATGTAAACACTGCGCTTGGGTGGTGATCTGATGTCGGATCTGCGGGCGATCTATTGGTGTGGGTGGGTGATCAGATTGCCCGCAAGGGGCAGGTTAGGGGCTGATTGATGGGTGGCAGTGACAGGGGGTGATTGATGGGTGGCAGTGACAGGGGGTGATTGATGGGTGATTGACAGGTGATTGACAGGTGATTGACAGGTGATCAGTGGGTTATTACAGGGAAGAACAGATGTAACTAATGCACTGGCGAATTGATAAGGGGGGGTCTGAGGGCAACCTGAACGTGTAGGCGGGTGATTGGGTGCCCGCAAGGGGCAGATTAGGGTCTGATCTGATGGGTAACAGTGACAGGTGGTGATAGGGGGTGATTGATGGGTAATTAGTGGGTGTTTAGGGTAGATAACAGATGTAAACACTGCACTTAGGAGGTGATCTGACGTCGGATCTGCGGGCGATCTATTGGTGTGGGTGGGTGATCAGATTGCCCGCAAGGGGCAGGTTAGGGGCAGATTGATGGGTGGCAGTGCCAGGGGGTGATTGATGGGTGGCAGTGACAGGGGGTGATTGATGGGTGATTGACAGGTGATCAGTGGGTTATTACAGGGAAGCACAGATGTAAATATTGCACTGGCGAATTGATAAGGGGGGGGGTCTGAGGGCAATCTGAGCGTGTAGGCGGGTGATTGGGTGCCCACAAGGGGCAGATTAGGGTCTGATCTGATGGGTAACAGTGACAGGTGGTGATAGGGGGTGATTGATGGGTGATTGATGGGTAATTAGTGGGTGTTTAGAGGAGAGAATAGATGTAAACACTGCGCTTGGGTGGTGATCTGATGTCGGATCTGCGGGCGATCTATTGGTGTGGGTGGGTGATCAGATTGCCCGCAAGGGGCAGGTTAGGGGCTGATTGATGGGTGGCAGTGACAGGGGGTGATTGATGGGTGGCAGTGACAGGGGGTGATTGATGGGTGATTGACAGGTGATTGACAGGTGATCAGTGGGTTATTACAGGGAAGGACAGATGTAAATAATGCCCTGGCGAATTGATAAGGGGGGGTCTGAGGGCAATCTGAGCATGTAGGCGGGTGATTGGGTGCCCACAAGGGGCAGATTAGGGTCTGATCTGATGGGTAACAGTGACAGGTGGTGATAGGGGGTGATTGATGGGTAATTAGTGGGTGTTTAGAGGAGACAATAGATGTAAACACTGCGCTTGGGTGGTGATCTGATGTCGGATCTGCGGGCGATCTATTGGTGTGGGTGGGTGATCAGATTGCCCGCAAGGGGCAGGTTAGGGGCTGATTGATGGGTGGCAGTGACAGGGGGTGATTGATGGGTGGCAGTGACAGGGGGTGATTGATGGGTGGTTGACAGGTGATTGACAGGTGATCAGTGGGTTATTACAGGGAAGGACAGATTTAAATAATGCCATGGTGAATTGATAAGGGGGGGGGGTCTGAGGGCAATCTGAGCGTGTAGGCGGGTGATTGGGTGCCCGCAAGGGGCAGATTAGGGTCTGATCTGATGGGTAACAGTGACAGGTGGTAATAGGGGGTGATTGATGGGTGATTGATGGGTAATTAGTGGGTGTTTAGAGGAGAGAATAGATGTAAACACTGCGCTTGGGTGGTGATCTGATGTCGGATCTGCGGGCGATCTATTGGTGTGGGTGGGTGATCAGATTGCCCGCAAGGGGCAGGTTAGGGGCTGATTGATGGGTGGCAGTGACAGGGGGTGATTGATGGGTGGCAGTGACAGGGGGTGATTGATGGGTGATTGACAGGTGATTGACAGGTGATTGACAGGTGATCAGTGGGTTATTACTGGGAAGGACAGATGTAAATAATGCCCTGGTGAATTGATAAGGGGGGGGGTCTGAGGGCAATCTGAGCGTGTAGGCGGGTGATTGGGTGCCCGCAAGGGGCAGATTAGGGTCTGATCTGATGGGTAACAGTGACAGGTGGTGATAGGGGGTGATTGATGGGTGATTGATGGGTAATTAGTAGATGTTTAGAGGAGAGAATAGATGTAAACACTGCGCTTGGGTGGTGATCTGATGTCGGATCTGCGGGCGATCTATCGGTGTGGGTGGGTGATCAGATTGCCCGCAAGGGGCAGGTTAGGGGCTGATTGATGGGTGGCAGTGACAGGGGGTGATTGATGGGTGATTGACAGGTGATTGACAGGTGATCAGGGGGGATAGATGCATACAGTACACAGGAGGGGGGTCTGGGGGGGGGGTCTCGGGAGAATCTGAGGGGTGGGTGGGTGATCAGAAGGGGGCAGGGGGCAGGGGGGGGGGGTAAAAAAAAATTGCGTTGACAGATAGTGACAGGGAGTGATTGATGGGTAATTAGGGGGGTGATTGGGTGTAAACATGGGTCTGGGGGTTGGGCAGGGGGGGAGGTCTGAGGGGTGCTGTGGGCGATCAGGGGGCAGGGGTGGGGGAAATCAGTGTGCTTGGTGCAGACTAGGGTGGCTGCAGCCTGCCCTGGTGGTCCCTCGGACACTGGGACCACCAGGGCAGGAGGCAGCCTGTATAATACACTTTGTAAACATTACAAAGTGTATTATACACTTTGTATGCGGCGATCGTCGGGTTAACATCCCGCCGGCGCTTCCGTATGGCCGGCGGGATGTTGCGGCGGGTGAGCGGCGACAGGCGGAGGCGGAGGATCGCGTCACGGATGACGCGATCGCTCCGCCCATGCCCCTACAAGGACCGCCGCCATTTGTCTATACGGCGGTCCTTGCGGGGTCCACTTCCCGGCCGCCATTTGTCAATACGGCGGTCGGGAAGTGGTTAAAAACCTGCCGACTTTAATGGTTAATAGCAATAGCGATGGTTAATAGCAAATCCACCTTAAATGCTAGAAACCCTAAATTTGCAGGATATGTTAAGGAGATCATTGGGAATAAGAGGAAAAAAATATTTTTCAAAAAGACCTTATAGTTTTTGAGAAAATCGATTTTAAATTTTCAAAGGAAAAAAGTATACTTTTAAATGCGGTAAATGTCACTTTTAGTAGTAAACCTAACAGTAGTGTAATTTTACATGCATCAAAAGAAAGAGCAATACATTTCCTGACAGGGTTTCCAGGGGGTCCATAAGCAGCCGCAACGCTTTGGCCAGGGATCGCTATACAGCCGCAATATGGCTGTATGAAGATCCCTGGCATTTTTTCCTATTTTCCCAATTTTTTGTTTATGTTTAGAGTGTGGGAATTTTTTTTTTAATTATGTGGGGTCCCCCCACCTGAAACCTTTTAACCCCTTGTCCCCCATGCAGGCTGGGGTAGCCAGAATGTGGAGCTCCGACCGATTTGGGCTTCACACCCTGACTACACCACCTGCAAAAAAGGTCCCTTAATGCCGATTTTTGTTCCGGGGTATCTGTTGGGGGGGCCCCCCAGGTTTATTTTGCCCTGGGGCCCCATTGTTGCTTAAACCGACCCTGGTCAGCACCATTTATTTAGAAACAGAATTTTACATGTACACTGTAAGGCTTGTTCACATCATTACACAGAGAATACAATCGGAATACAATGTGTACGATCGCGTTGTGTGGCTTTGTGGCTGATCCCATTCAGCCGTGCGTTTTGCCAAAAAATGTGTGCAGCATGCATTTGCGCACTGCACTGGTATGCAATGCAATGTGAACATCAGACAGTGCAGTCTATGCACTTCTGATGTTCGTGTGTGTCTGCCTCCTACACGCATTGCCGAAATACGGACGGCAACGTGTGTAATGTGAACGAGGCCTAATAAGGGGAATATGTAGGAAGTAGTAACATGAGCAGAAGCAGCAGGAGCATCACCTAGAAGGAGGGAACAGTAAATTCGGGCGCCTGAGGCTAGTGGACAAATCGGGCGCCGCCATTCACTCCTATAATAAATATCGTTTAATGGGCGCCCGATAGGAAAAAAGGGTGCCGGAGAAAAATAACGTTTTAAAAGCGGCGCCCGGAGACTTAATGTTTTATTACTGTTTCTCATGATTACACATTATTAAATGATTTATACATTTTTAAATTTTATTTTTAAACGAAAAACAGTACAATATTTTTTTTAAAACATTATTTTTAAACGAAAAACAGTACTTTTTTTTTTTTTTTAACATTATTTTTAAACGAAAAAACTAACAGGGGGGTCTTAGGTTTAGGCACCAACAGGGGGGTCTTAGGTTTAGGCACCAACAGGGGGTTCTTAGGTTTAGGCACCAACAGGGGGTCTTAGGTTTAGGCACCAAAAGGGGGGTCTTAGGTTTAGGCACCAACAGGGGGGTCTTAGGTTTAGGCACCAACAGGGGGTCTTAGGTTTAGGCACCAACAGGGGGGTCTTAGGTTTAGGCACCAACAGGGGGGTCTTAGGTTTAGGCACTAACTGGGGGGTCTTAGGTTTAGGCACCAACAGGGGGGTCTTAGGTTTAGGCACTAACAGGGGGGTCTAGGGGTTAGGGGTAGGTACAGGGAGGGTTACTTAGGCACCAACAGGGGGGGTCTTAGGTTTAGGCATCAACAGGGGGGTCTAGGGGTTAGGGGTAGGTACAGGGAGGGTTACTTAGTAATTTTTTTTTTTTAAACGTTATTATACATTTCACTATTTAAACGCAAGATTAACGTTTTTACAATTGCCGATTTAATGCACATTATTTAATGATTTATAACTTTATAAAACATTAATTTTAAACGAAATACAGTACAATACATTTTTAAACGTTATCAATACTTATCGTTAAAAACCCGGCGCCCTTTTTTCCCAGCGCCCCTTTTTAACGTACGCCTAGAAGGAATAGTGTGTGCTTTTAATTTATTTATTGTATTTATAAAGCGCCAACGTATTAGCACCAATATATTAAGAGACTTGGTTGCATGCAGCAGCAAATTGTTGAAAGCTAGGGCTCAGTTTTTTTTTTTTTTTTTTTACAAATCTATTGCTTATTCACAAATAATTCACCCAAGGCAAATCCTGTATTAACATTTATGGCACCAGGTTTTATAGGAAATTCGCCATGCCCCAATACATGCTCTCATCAAATTTGGTATGTCTGGGCAAAAAGTGGGAACATGTAGAAAAAATATTTTTTAAAAACGTGTAGTTTTTGAGAAAATCAATGTTAAGGTTTAGGTGCGGTTCACGCTGGCTCTAAAAGAAAACTGTTAAGTTAAAGTTAAAATTTAAACTATGGATCTGTTTGCACTGGTCCATTTGAACAGATCCGTTCTGCATGCTCCACTGAACGGCTCGCAAGTTTGGTGCTGCAGCAATTTTTTCCAGACTGCGAAGCCCAGCTGAAGCACTGCAATGGGAGCAATGAGAAACAGATCCTAAAAACACACCGGCCAGAAAATGGACCATTCTAGCCAGCAACAATCTACTTTGGTGATGAAGGTCTGGGTGGGATATGTGGAAACCGAACTTAAACAACTGAATGGAAATGGAGCGGAAACAAATTCGAACAGGGTCGAAGAAATCAGAGCCGTTTCACAGATCCATTTCCATGAAAGTGACATTGTGAACCGGCCTTAAGACATGTAAATGCATTTTAAACAAGATCTTTGTCCGACTCATATTTTTTTGACTCATTGCATAGGCACCAAAAGTATTATCATGACCACGTTTACTATGTATATCAGGGGTTTCTAGATGCAATATATAAAAACAATTGTGGAAGTAAGACTTCCTTTAAAGAAACTCTGTAACCTCAAAAACATCCCCTGGGGGGTACTCACCTCGGGTGGGGGAAGCCTCCGGATCCTAATGAGGCTTCCCACGCCGTCCTCTGTCCCACGGGGGTCTTGCTGCAGCCCTCCGAACAGCCGGCGACAGACCCGACTGTAAAATCAATATTTACCTTTGCTGACTCCAGCGGGGGCGCTGTGGCTGCTTTCCGCTCCGAACTACACGGAAATACCCGATCTCAGTCGGGTCCGCTCTACTGCGCAGGCGCCGGAAACTTGCGCCTGCGCAGTAGAGCAGACCCGACGGCGATCGGGTATTTCCGTGTAGTTCGGAGCCGACAGCCGTCAGAGCGCCTGCACAGGAGCCGGGAAGGTAAATAATGACGTCATCTTCTTGTACGCAGGGCTGCAGCGAGACCCCTGTGGGACAGAGGACGGCATGGGAAGCCTCATTAGGATCCGGAGGCTTCCCCCACCCGAGGTGAGTACCCCCCAGGGGATCTTTTGATGTTACAGATCCTCTTTAACGATTGAAAATTGCAAACATGGTCCTCTCACAAGCTCTATTAACCCATTGGCCTCAAGGCAGAATGGCATTCCCCAGCAAGCCCATCACTTACTATAGCGGAGAGACTCCCTGAGAGTTTTGTTGAAACAGTTCTGTCAGTCTTTGTCAGCTGTGTCTGGGGTATTTGGCATGGGAGGGAATGCAGGCAGCTTGTTCATTGCTCATCATGTATTCTCTATGCCTGGGAAAAGGAGAATATGGTCTCAGTTTAGATCTTTGGTGTACAGTGGCTTTAAAGGGACCCTGAGCAGACGCTGTGGGTATGCATATAAGCATACCCATATCTATTTGGTAAAGAGGATACACTCACCGGCCCCTTATATAAGCACTCCTGCTCCCGGGTTGGCTGCTATAAATTACATTGTAATCGGTGACTCTGAAATAAAGTTGCGCTGTGACCCAGAACAGGAAAACTGTGGGTCCTCTCTGCGCATGCGTGGGCTTACAGGCTACTTCCTCCTCCATCTGCGCTTGAACGGCAATATGACGCGCGGCAGAGGGAGAGGGAAGAAGCCTGCTTGCGCAGAGAGGACCTACAGTCTTCCTGTTTCGGGTCACAGCGCGACTTTATTTCAGAGTGGCTGGTGAGTGTCTCCTCTCCAATTCAGCTCGGGTATCCTTTAAGGGATGAGGGTTGTTATGAAATCAGATTTTCCTGCAAATATCATTGCTATTCGATTAGATGACTCCTAGACTGATCAGTTTTTAAGAGGATTTTTCATTTAGCTAAACACTGGTGTCAAATGCTAATGTAAAGAAGACCACGCAAACTCTAAACATTGTTAAATAAAATTGCCTGAAACACAGTACTGCCTCCCTCAAAAAAAGTTAAGAAGAGGACATAAATTAACTTTTTACATCATGCTCCTTTTCCTCCACCCTTAGCTTCCCATTGTATATTCCGCAGGCATTGGAATGCTGGAATGCCATGGCAACATGCCATTGTTTGGATGGATGGGCAGTGCCTAATAAAGCCTTTTGCTCGATCATGAAAGCATCTTTTCCTACAGGAAAATAAAGAAAAATAACTATAGCATACAGTTGTTGGGCTATAATAAAAGGTGTCTAACAATCTTTTATGCACTTTATATAGCCAAAACCTTATTTGAAAATTTCTTGGAACTCAAATAATCAGTAAAACAGCCATGACAGGACTATACCAGTGTTAGAAAATACTTTTCTCTTTGTTGATATTGCTGAACATGCAAGACACAGTATCTGTAGGGGAAGAGTAAGTTCACCTCTGACACATTGTTATCATCAGGTTTAGCTGGATACGTTCTTTTCACTATGACATTTCAATGAGATTCTTTCCACTTCACAGTAGACCTCGGGAACGAGTGTGTTTGTGCTGTGTTTGTAATAAAAATTAGAAGGAACATGAGCAGACTCATTTCTAAATCAACATAAACATGGAAGAGGCACTTTTTCAATGATAGAAAAAACACAGCACATTCCACAATGAAAGCCATTTGTATAACTGTTTTGTTTGCAAGTTCATACTCACATTTTCATGCGAGTTCACATATTTGCTGGAATATCTGTATCGTGCAGTTTACACAGTAGAATGTGAATGGAGATAATGACTTGCAGAGTTCTTTATAGTGAAATAGCTATCCACAGTTGCCATCTGTCTTAAATTTCAAGGAACGGTCAGAGATTTGTTCCTGGAAATGTCCATTTTTATCATTACCGATTAACTGCATTACAAGTTACATGGTTCATTTGGTTGAAAAAAGACATACAGTATATGTCATGTTTATTCTGTTTTAAAATACTAATCTAAATCCATGTTAATCCATAAAAGATTCATCATGGGCATGTTAGATCTTTTTTCTCATTTTTGAGTCGTGTAATTTGGTTTATTACAGTCAGCCATCTGTGTGTAACAGCTGTGAAAAAAATCTTGGTCTTTTAAATTGACCACCAGCATCCAAAAGCGACCACCAGCATCCAATTTTTATCGTCTTCTTTTTATGTCTTCAGCATCAGCGCCACCTTACCTCCCTGTGTCTCAATAGAATTGTGAAAAAAATGTTAAGTAAATTGTTTTCATTTACATTTTTAGGGTGTTTTTCTCTTCAGATATTTGCCAATGTAGCTGACTTTTCAGCAGTAAGGCCCAGTGCACACCAAAAACCTCTAGCAGATCTGCAAAACGCTAGAGGTTTTTGAAGCCGATTTTAGAGCAATTCTAGGCATGTTTAGAGAGGTTTTCTAAACATGCCTAGTGTTTTTTGGAGCGTTTTTGTGTAGCAGTTTTCAAATATTGTTACAGTAAAGATGTTACTGAACAACTTCTGTAACAAAAACGCCTGGAAAACCGCTTTGATCTAGCGTTTTTTAGAGCAGTTTTCCACTTTCCTATACTTTAACATTGAGGCAGAAACGCCTCTGAAATCTTAAAAATGCTGCAGCCCCGAGTTTGCATTGTGGAAAAAACGAACCGCTCTGGTGTGCACCAGCCCATTTACTTTCATTAGCAAAGCGGTTTTTTCTCTGCAAGTGTTTTAAAAAAATGCTCCAGAATCGATCTGGTGTGCACCAGCCCTAACTGTGCTAACACCACCACTGTCCATATGTTATACTTGGAAGATATTGTACCACAAATTTCCCGGCATACAAGGCCTACTACTACTTTTGACGCACGTGTGACAATTATTTGTGCATGACAAAAATTAACTGAAAAAGAGACCAAAGACGAAACTTGGCACTGCTGAGCTGGCGAGTCTGGATGGAGTCCTAGGTCCAAAGAGTCCACCAATATAGGCCAGCAGCAGCAAGCTGAAGGTAGCACCACAACACTCAGAGGTCCGAGATCTGGACGGAGAAGCGGAAGGAGCAGCGGCACCTTGCAGCATGTATTTGGCAAGCACAATGCTCATAAAGCTACCACATTGTGATACAATTGTGGATTGGGTCTGTCAAGGTAAATCCCTAGCATGCACTTCTCCAGGGACTAGCAAGTAACAGCAAGGAGCTACCACTTGTCCAACATGTTAACACTTGTAAGTTCTGGGGGCTCTCCTGCCTTCAATGTCAGCACCTACCGCAATCTCCTACACACGCTTCACCCTGTGTGAGGCATCCCCATTCAGTCGAGGGGTGACCAGTGCGTTGTCCCAACACTTGGTTACACCCAGGCCATTAGGTGTGCAAGATACAGACACTGATGAATAGAAGGCAGCAGTACTACCAAATCAAACCAAACACAGGCAAACAAAATAGACAGTCCAGGGTCATACACAGAGAGACAGGTTACTAAATCAAGGGATATCAGAAGAGTGATCAATTAAGGCAAGGTTTCGAGCCAGGCAGCAATCCACAAGAGTGTAATATCCAGGCAAAGGGTGAGTCCAGGCAGCAGCTAGAAAAGCTAACGCTATCATGGGAAATTAATTCTGAGTACAGGCACACTTTTATATTTGCATACACCAATCAGTGGCTGGCCATACTCAGTATCCACCAATACGATGCCAAGCCTCACTTCCTGGTATGTTCTCATAGCTGACAGTACGCTATGTACACCGGTGCCTGAGTGCATAGGTTGAACGTGTGACCCTATGCACTTGTCTCCCAGAGCTTCCAGACAATGCGCATGCATGCACTACCGCAGAGACGCCAGGACTGTTGTCACAGACTGGCTGCAAGTCGCACAGCTCCGTCCTCCACTCGGATGTGACTGGATCGCCACGAGCAGGGACAACAAGTGAGTTCATGACAGCACTATGGTGGTATGGGTTTCTCAGGCCACATCTGCAGCATGCTCTTCTGTAGAAACTAGTAAGAGGGTGCAAGAGAAAACTTCCTGCCCAAATGTCCCCATTCAGCAGTTGGTTTTTCCTCTTACAGATTATCCCAAGCTTTTTGATGAACCAGAAAATGTGTCTCATAAAAGTACAATGCAAGAAGCAGAGGGTGATCCTTGGGCAGCAATTGAGTCTGCAGAAGTAATTTATGATGACATATGAGGAAAAAACACAAAGTCACGTGAGAGCAATACCTGAGAGCCGTAGGACAATGACCAACATTAACATTATCCTATGTGCTTCCTTCTCCTACTCCTTCACCTCCAACACACCTATCATCAATAGTTCTCAGGAGGCAGGCAGCTGCAAGTCTCTCACCAAGCAGCAAGGAAGATGCAGGTAATGGCAGTAGGGTCCTTGGGGTCAGACACAGCTTGTCACCTCTTGCTGGGTATTACACCAAAATTAACAATTAGAACTCCAAATTTAGTGCAAACAGTAATCTATAACACAGGCATATATTAAAAACCACTGATGTTGTGTAAAGCTGCAAAGTGCTGCTGCTGACGTAAACTTTTTGCCCTGCTGGACTCTCCGGGTATATGCCCCCTCCCTGACCATCCAGCATGACTAATGCCATGCTTCATCTCTGGTCTCACCTCTCATTTTAAGTTATCTACAGCCCAGCTGTGTTATTTGTCACAATTACATTTTTCTATAATTCTTTGGGGCAATGAAAGCAATATATCATGTTTTTCCATTGTTAATTGTTTTTGTTTCAATTTAAAAACAATTATTTAACTTTGGTACTATTGCATGTGCATTGTGCTTCTCTTTGAACACTAGTCTCTCACCTTCTCATGGCTTTAATTGATGTGTGAGGTGCTGGAGGTGGTCTATGGACCTGTTTCCAAACAAGAACATCTTTGTTACAGTATGTTTAGTAAATGCATTCAAATCTCCTCATCCTTATTAGAACTGAAGAAGCTGTGCTCCTAGGAGAGATAACACTGTCTAGGTGAAGCTGCTTTGTTTTTCTTCTTTTTTGGATAAAAGAATAACTGTAAAACATCAGCACCTTAGTTCTAGTGTTTGTTGAATTTCAGTGAGTTGCAATTCAAGAATTTTCTTGGTATAATGACCCAATAACTTTAAATGAGAGGCCGTTGTTTAAACCATTAACAGCAGACCATGTAAGTATTTTTGCATACTGGTATAGTTAGGTTAATAAAGTTAAAACTGTTGTGTAATGACATTTCTTGGCAGCGCATCCCTGTGATTTGTATGTGTTGGTACATAATTACATTAGCCGTTGGCTTTCAGAAATGTACACGTGTTAGGCATTATCCTTCCCCCTAGGCCTATAATTTTCCATTGTGAGTTTCAATGCCTGTCAGTGTTTCTTCACTATATGACCTCCTAACCAAAATTCTGAGTCAGCCAGAGGCTAGAATGAGATACTTATAATGCCACTGCTAGAAACTGCACATAACTGTCAGGCTTCCATTTTTGTGTCTAGCATTTACATATGTTATACTTAAATGATATGTATACTTATGACAAGTATTCTGAATCTATTCCCTATTATCTTAAAGTGATCCTTAAGCCCCCCCAAAAAATGAGTTTTACTCACCTGGGGCTTCCAACAGCCCCCTGCAGCTGTCCGGTGCCCTTGCTGTGTCCCTTCAATCCTACTGTCCCCACCGGCGGACACTTCCGGTTTCGCCGTCAGCCGCCGACAGGCTGGGAACGCGAGTGATTCTTCGCGTTCCCAGCCACAATAGCTCCCTCTATGCTGCTATAGGGACACGGCGAGGGCACCGGACAGTTGCAGGGGGCTATTGGAAGCCCCAGGTGAGTAAAACTAATTTTTTTTGGTTTTGGCTTAAGGGTCACTTTAAACAATACAATCTAGGGTCACTCTTACGGTGCTCATACTTATAGCGATGTGTGGGCAGATCAACCAAGAGACAGATCTCTCTTTGATTCACAAAGCTTTTCTGTTAAATTATCTCACCTTCTTTATTAACTCACAGTGTATCTCTCCTTAAATGATTTAACTTATGATTTACCTCTCCTTATTTGACATAACTCATGGTTTAGCTCTCCTTATTTGACATAACTCTTGGTTTAGCCCTCCTTATTTGACATAGCTCATGGTTTAGCTCTCCTTATCTATTTATGTCATGAATTATCTCTCCATATTTGTTTATCTCATGCATTAGCACTCCTTCCAATCCACATAAAAAGTTGCGATCACAATCCAGACCTCTCAATGTAGTGTAGGATTTCCCTGTAAAGAATCCGCATATAGTGCAGTATTGTTTATTATGAACCACCCAGTGATTCACTTCACACAATTGTGTAGATAGTAGCCTCCACCCAGAGGAGATACAAAGGAAACACGGGGGAATACTTTTAACCCCCCTAGTGAGTTTCACTCACCAGATGGCTTCTTGTAATCAAAGCGTGTAAGCCCTTCAACCTGGGCAATGACAATTCAGGACCTTCAAATATAAAAAGCGGGACTCCGCATAGCATAAAACCTTTTTACATTTATTAAAAAACCTGCATAAAACATGCGTACCGGATACTCAGTTTACAAGCGCTTATCTGTGTGTGTCGGCACCGCCGCGGTCGGATCTCCGCTACACACCACAGTCCCCGCTTCAAGCTACATTGGTATTGCAAGTATAGTAGCCAAACTTCTTGGCACACTAGGTGATTTAACCATTTATATTTATTGTGTGCTTACTCATAAAACACCCTTTTGGTGGGTGGCATATACATATTCTTATCCTGCTATGAATATCATGCTCGAAACACTTACTCCATAGAATATGCACACAGTTTGGAACAAGGCTAATGTTCAATAGAGGCACTTATTGATTTAAAGAGAACCCGAGGTGGGTTTGAAGAATGTGATCTGCATACAGAGGCTGGATCTGCCTATACAGCCCAGCCTCTGTTGGTATCCCAAACCCCCCTAAGGTGCCCCTGCACTCTGCAATCCCTCATAAATCACAGCCGTGCTGTCGACACACAGCGTGTCGCAGCGGGCTGTGTTTTTCTCTATAGTGTCAGTCTGCTGCTTACCCCGCCTCTTGCAAAACTTCGGTCCCCGCCTGCCTTCCTTTCCTCCCCGCTGATTAGAGGGAAGGGACGGGGGCAGGGACCAGAGCTCTGCAGGAGGCGGGGGAGCAGCCGAGACTGACACTACAGATGTAAACACAGTACGCACAGCGCAGCTGTGATCTATGTGTGATTGCAGAGTGCAGGGGGACATTAGGGGAGGTTTGGAATACTAACAGAGGCTGGGCTGTATAGGCAGATCCAGCCTCTGTATGCAGATCACATTCTTCAAACACACCTCGGGTTCTCTTTAAAGCACACTTGAACTTGATTAAAAACATTTTAAATTACATAAAGTGGTATGTAAACTCACCTATGGACACCTCTTCCATTTCCACCTGACTCCCCTCATCCTTCCTGCGTTGGTGGCTGCAGTGCATCTGAACCGGGTTTGCAAAGGTCTCTTCCATGCATTCCCGTTGGAAACAAGCACTCATTCCTTGGGCATGCGTGGTGGAAAGCTTGCACATGCTCAGTTCAGATACATTTGTGTGTACTGGGTATGCAAAGTTGGTGAGCTTATGCAAGGCCAATGCACATAAACTATTACACGGACATGGGCACCTGCACCCCATTTGGACAAGCCTGCAGTGGGGAGTGGCGCAGAACATGGGGACCCATGTGAAAATAGACGCCTCTCCAAAGGTGTTCGTAGGTGAGTATACATACTGCTTTATGTGTTTTTCATTTTATATGCTGGTTTTCGGGTTCAGTTGTGCTTTAATAATGAATGACATTAGCAGGAGTAATATTATAACTTAGAATCCCAGCCAGGACACTGACTGTGTGGAGTTTGTAAGTTTGCCCTGAATTAGAATGGGGAAATTTTAGAACTGACCTCTAGGTCAGCAACCAATGCTTATATTTATTGTAAAACTATGATTTAAAATGTTACCTGAGAACTCAGGAAAAAAAAGTTGAAGCCTAATAAAGGTAAATGAATGAAGGAAGAGTTGGAAGGAAGCAGGGTGGAGTAATGGAGGAAGAGAGCGAAGGAAGGAGAGATACAGGCTAGTTGGATAGGAGGTCAAGTGAAAGGGAGGATAGGTAAAAGAGACAGTAGACAACACCGAAAAAAAATAATATTTTTTTATATCTAATAAATGCAACCAACATAAACCACATGTAACCTGGATGTAAACTGAAGTAATTTAAAATAAAACCACACAAGAATGAACTGTAAACATCACTATATAGTTATATATCACTATATATAGTGCCTCAGACCAATGGTACTGATAGTCCTGAGCAAGCTAGTACACCTACCAGCAGTCAAACGCGGAGTATGTCAGCAGGAGATGAGTAGAGCCCAGAAACTTCCAAAAGGGCTAAAGGACTCTGTGTACCAGGGACAGTTGTCACCCGTAGTGGCAGATGCTCAAAACCACCTATTAGACTTAAAGCGGACCCAAACCAAACATTTTTTTAATTAAAAACATTTAGTTGCACCACTCTGACACATACAAAGATTAATAAACACTCCTTCAAACCTATGATAATTTCAGTGCATGCTTTTCACCCTTCTCTTTTCATAGCTAGGATTATACTGGGGGCAGCCATTAGCAATTCCTCCATTGCCAGACACCATCTACTCCACCAGTTTGCCGGAAAAATTCCGGCAATTTGAAAGGAAGGGAGGGGTTCCTCCAATAAATGTAAAATATTTTATATTTGTCATCATGCAGCTGAAAAAAGGCTGCTATTTATTATTATAATTTAGAAAATAGATTTTATTTCTGAAATCTTGTATTTTTAATTTGGGTCCACTTTAATCTATAGAATGCAGAATGCATTATTGTTATGTCTCTTCAAATTTAGAATGTTTATTTATTAACAGTAAAACAGGGGAAGATGTTATGGATGCTATGTTTGTGCAAGTGCAACTGTATGATATATGACTGTGGGGTTTACTTCCTGTTTCCTGTTTCCAGTAATTACTGTTATTTTGTTACTGGTCATTCTGTTAATAACATGGCTCCTGCACAGTAGTCATTTGTGCTGTCTTTATTTACATCACATGAAACATGTTTGACAATGACAATAAAAGTATATGTAAGAAGAATACTGACTCAAATAGCTTTATCTAAAAGTGGAGTTATCTGCCAATAAATCCTTTTTAAACTACATTTCTCTTCAGTATAAGACTCTCTAATCGCTGTCCATGGTGCTGAGTGTATAATATCTTACCATGGAAGATTTGCATGTATATTGGGTTGCAGCTGGAAAACGTTTAAAGATTACTTCTAGGATTTCACATTGTTACACATTACACAGTATTAGCATACCAAAGCTGAAGGGAAACATTCCTCTGCGGGATAACAAAACATGAAAATGATTGTGGTAGACAAGCAAATGGAAATTTATCCAAATATGGATTAACAGGCAGAAGTTGATTGAAAGGTTAACAGGATTCTGTAGTCTTCACTAATTTGCAATAACATTGTGATCAGCAGCGAGCATCATCTTATTCTTTCTTCTCTTTTAAAACCTTTTTGCTGCCAAAAGATTATTTTTTTTTAGAAAACAAAATTAAGCTTTGCTACATTGAAAATAATGAGGGAGTGGGGACATGGATACTTGAGCTCTAAGTAGATATTTTCCCAATAATGGTCCAGAAAACAGGGTTCCCTACTAAGGGAAAGGGAATGTAATGGAACCTGTGAGTGACTCAAGGGGCCTGCTGTATGGTTATAGTAACATTTCAATAGGGATGAGCTAACATTTTTGTCAAAACCATTTTTTATTTTTTTTTAAAAGATTCTTTTATTTTAGAGAATTTGTTGACATAGTTAAACAGTAAAAAGAGACATCTTACAAATACAATGAACATAAGTCCAATTAAACAACAAAGGGCTTGATTCACAAAGCGGTGCTAACCTACTTAGCACGTCTAAAGTCTTTAGACGTGCTAACCAGGGTGCTAAGTAGGTTAGCACCAGATTTCTCAATCAGATCGCGCACTAACTTTGCGCACGCAAAACTTTACGCGCGCAAAGTCCTATGCGCGCTAAGTCCTATGCGCGCTAAGTCCCATAGGCTTTAATGGGCACTTCGCGTGGAGCGCCCTGCAGAGCGCGCTCCTCTTTATGCGCGTAAAACTTTAGTTTCGCACGCATAAAGTTATGCGCGTATAAAGTTTTACGCGTGAAAAGCTCGTTTAGACGTGCTAAGAGGTTTTTCACAGGCGTGCTAACAGTTAGCACCGCTTTGTGAATCAAGCCCAAAGTGCGTTACAAAAAGTTGCATATTAGACACCATAATAAACGATATGCGTGTAATTGTCTCTCATCTCCAGAAGATATAAAAAGAGTAATTATTGGTCGCTAACCAGTGCGACCTCCTATTAGCTGGAGACGAAGGATGCACTAATAGGTCAAAACCATTTCAGTATCGATTTTCATATTCATCCGACTTAATATTTTTAAGAAACCATAATTAATTTTTACAAAGATAAACATTTTTAAGAAAATCTGTCTTTTATACCCTATTGACTTTAATGCATTTGGCGAGAATGTATTTTCACATGCATGCCCATACCGTTTCCTCCCACGTCCCAAAAAGATATTGATAAGTTAATTTGCTTTCCCCTAAATTGGCTCTAGACTACCATACATACACTACATGATGTATACATAGACATAGGTTTATGGTAGGGATGAGATTGTGAGCCCCTCTGAGGGACAGTTAAAGGGAAACTTCAGCCTAAACATACGGTCATTAAGTTACATTAGTTATGTTAATTAAAATACATAGGTAATATAATCTCTTACCCACCATATTTTAAAAGAACAGGCAAATGTTTGTGATTTCATGGGGCAGCCATCTTTTTGGTTGAAAGGAGTTGACAGGGAGCATGAGACACATGTTCCAACTGTCCTGTGTCCTGATCACCTCTCCCAGCTGCTTGCACTAGGCTTTAAATCTCAATTCAAAATTTAAAAAAAAAATTGCACCAAAACAGCAGAACAAGAACAACATCAGAAATCCCATCATGCTTTGCACAGCATCAGGGGGAAAATGCCCAGGCAGGGTTCTTCTGGGCAGCTAAAAAATGAGGCTTGGGTAAATAAAACAAAGTTCTGATGCTGCAAAACTGTTAAAGAAACACCAAGCCTTTTCAGTGCTGCTAAGTAGATTTTTAGTCTGGAGGTTCACTTTAAGTGACAACACAATATACTCTGTACAGCGCTGTATAAGACGTTGGTGCTGTATAAATACTAAATAATAATTAAAAAAAATAATAAGAATACACAAACCTAGATACAAAGGTAAAACAAGCCAGTTAATATTCATGTGTGCACATTTCAAGTGCATAACCTTTGTTTGAACACATCTAGCATTTTTATGGCCCTTCCACATTGAAAATCACAATGCGCTGCATGGTTTTCATTTGTTTTTGATAGTGCATTTCACCTCGATTATGGGTTCAATTGGTGGGCACTAGTGTTGGGCGAACACCTAGATGTTCGGGTTCGCGAACGTTCGCCGAACATCGCCACGATGTTCGGGTGTTCGCTCCGAACTCCGAACATAATGGAAGTCAATGGGGACCCGAACTTTCGTGCTTTGTAAAGCTTCCTTACATGCTACATACCCCAAATTTGCAGGGTATGTGCACCTTGGGAGTGGGTACAAGAGGAAAAAAAAATATTTGAAAAAGAGCTTATAGTTTTTGAGAAAATTGATTGTAAAGTTTCAAAGGAAAAACTGTCTTTTAAATGCGGAAAATGTCATGTTTCTTTGCACAGGTAACGCTTTTTGTCGCCATGCAGTCATAAATGTAATACAGAGAAGAGGTTCCAGGAAAAGGGACCGGTAACCGTAACGCTAACCCAGCAGCAGCACACGTGATGGAACAGGAGGAGGGCGGCGCAGGAGGAGAAGGCCACACTTTGAGACACAACCCTGGCCTTGCATGAGGACAAGAAGCGTGCGGATAGCAATGCTTTTTGCCGCCATGCAGTCATAAATGTAATAAAGATGAGAGGTTCAATAAACAGGGACCGGAAACGCTAACCCAGCAGCATCAGCACACGTGAGGGAACAGGAGGAGCCGCAGGAGGAGAAGGCCACGCTTTTTGAGACACAACATCCCAGACCTTGCATGAGGACAAATAGCGTGCGGATATAGCAATGCTTTTTGCCGCCATGCAGTCATAAATGTAATAAAGACGAGAGGTTCAATAAACAGGGACCGGAAACGCTAACCCAGCAGCAGCAGCACACGTGATGGAACAGGAGGAGGCGCAGGAGGAGAATGCCACGCTTTTTGAGACACAGCATCCCAGGCCTTGCATGAGGACAAATAGCGTGCGGATATAGCAATGCTTTTTGCCGCCATGCAGTCATAAATGTAATAAAGATGAGAGGTTCAATAAACAGGGACCGGAAACGCTAACCCATCACAGATGGTCATTGTTCATGTTACTTGGTTGGGGTCCAGGAGTGTTGCATAGTCGTTTCCAATCCAGGATTGATTCATTTTAATTTGAGTCAGACGGTCTGCATTTTCTGTGGAGAGGCGGATACGCCGATCTGTGACGATGCCTCCGGCAGCACTGAAACAGCGTTCCGACATAACGCTGGCTGTCGGGCAAGCCAGCACCTCTATTGCGTACATTGCCAGTTCATGCCAGGTGTCTAGCTGCGATACCCAATAGTTGAAGGGTGCAGATGGATTGTTCAACACAGCTACGCCATCTGACATGTAGTCCTTGACCATCTTCTCCAGGCGATCGGTGTTGGAGGTGGATCTGCACGCTTGCTGTTCTGTGGGCTGCTGCTGCATGGGTGTCATAAAATTTTCCCACTCCAAGGACACTGCCGATACCATTCCCTTTTGGGCACTAGCTGCGGCTTGTGTTGTTTGCTGCCCTCCTGGTCGTCCTGGGTTTGCGGAAGTCAGTCTGTCGGCGTACAACTGGCTAGAGGAGGGGGAGGATGTCAATCTCCTCTCTAAAGTCTCCACAAGGGCCTGCTGGTATTCTTCCATTTTGACCTGTCTGACTCTTTCTTCAAGCAGTTTTGGAACATTGTGTTTGTACCATGGATCCAGAAGGGTATAAACCCAGTAATTGGTGTTGTCCAGAATGCGCACAATGCGTGGGTCGCGTTCAATGCAGTCTAACATGAATTGAGCCATGTGTACCAGAGTCCTGCCAGAATCCTCATCATCCTCTTGTGAGCGTTGTGATAGTTGTTGTGATGCATCATAGTCGTCACCTTCTTCCTGGTCTGCTTCTGCTGACCATTCGCGCTGAATTGTGGAAGTCCAACGTGCACCGCTCTGGCCCTCGTCAGTGGTGGCAGGAAATTCCTGCTCCAACTCCTGCTGTTCCTCCTCCTCTTCTTCGTCATAGCTGCTGGGGCCAGCGTTTCCTGATGCGGATGGCCTGATGTTGGTACCATCACGCTGATCGTTTTCTCCTTCAGATTCCCCCAGTTGCATCATGACAGCTGTTTCCTTGATTTTCAACATTGACCTCTTCAGTAAACACAGCAGTGGTATGGTAATGCTGACTGAAGAGTTGTCACTGCTCACAAGCAACGTGAATTGCTCAAAATTTTGGAGGACTTGGCAGAGGTCCAACATGTTGGCCCAATCGGATCCACAGAAGCTTGGCAGCTGTCCGGATGCGCCTCGGTACTGCGCCGTCATGTACTGGACCACTGCACTCTTCTGCTCGCAAAAGCGGGCTAGCATGTGCAGCGTAGAATTCCAGCGCGTAGGGACATCACACAGCAAGCGATGGTGGGGGAGATTGAAGCGCTCCTGCATCTTGGCGAGTGCCCCCGAAGCAGTACTGGAATTTCTGCAATGTTTGGCCACTCGTCGCACCTTCAACAGAAGATCGGCCACGCCTGGGTATGTCCTCAGGAACCGCTGAACTACTAGGTTCATCACGTGCGCCAGGCAAGGGATGTGTGTCAGCTTAGCCAACCTTAAAGCGCGAATGAGATTACTCCCATTATCACACACAACCATGCCCGGTTTCAGGTCCAGCGGTGCCAGCCACAAATCCGTCTGTTCCTTTATTCCCCTCCAAATTTCCTCCCCTGTGTGCTGCTTATCCCCAAGGCAGATCAGCTTCAGCAACGCTTGCTGACGCATGCCAACAGCTGTGCTGCACTGCTTCCACGATCCTACTGCTGCTGGGTTAGCGTTTCCGGATGAGGTACAGCTTTGAGATGCGTTGGAGGAGAAGGAGTCAGAGAGGTAGGTGCTGCTGTTGTTATCCAGCGGGAGGGACGGCGGTGCAGCTGTTTGCGGCGTGGGCAACACCCGCGCCGTAGCAGGTGAGGAATCGCTGCCAGGCTCCACAAGGTTCACCCAGTGCGCGGTAAGGGAGATGTATCAACCCTGGCCGAACGCACTCCTCCAGGTGTCAGTGGTGAGGTGAACCTTGCAGGCAACGGCATTCTTCAAGCTTCGGGTTATTTTGCTGACCACGTGCTCATGCAACTCAGGCACTGCAGAGCGCGCAAAGTGGTAGCGGCTGGGAACCACGTAACGTGGGATGGCCACTGACATCATGCCCTTGAAGCTGTTTGTCTCCACCACTCGATATGGCAGCATTTCGCAGGCCAGAAGCTTGGCTATGCTGGCTGTTACTGCCACGGCCCGGGGGTCATTTGCTGGCAATTTCCTCTTGCGATCAAACATCTCCGAGACAGACAACTGAATCGTAGGGCTGCACACTGAAGGGCTGTTGGTTGTTGTGTTTGATGAACACTGGGAGACCTCAAGAGCACTACTCCGGAAAGTGACAGTGTCAGCGTCTGATGTTTGTGAATGTTGTGAACCACGCAATGGCTGGGCTACTGCTGCTGCTGAGGCGGGTCTGGTGGTGAGTCTGGTGACTCCAAGGGAGGCAGTGTTGCTGGTACCCTGTCCTGTCGAGTTTGCCCACAGAGTGGGATGTTTGGATAGCATGTGGCAGCTCATGCTGGTGGTGGAGAGGTTGTTAATACTTTTCCCCCTGCTCAGGCGGGTCTTGCACACCTTGCAAATCGCCATAGTACCATCCTCAGTGCAGTCTTTAAAGAAAGCCCAGACTTTGGAGCACCTGCCTTGCTGGCGATTTCTGTTTGCGCCTCTTTTGCCTCTCACTTGAACTTCCACGCTTGTGGTGCCTGAAATTGCGCGCCGCCTACCTTGTGGCACAAGGCGAACTCGTGCAGCAGTGGGTTCTTCAACAGACTCATCTGTGCTGCTGCTACGACGGCGATGTTCTCGTTCACAAACAAAATCTGGGTCTCTGTCCACATTGTCCATACCCTCCTCTTCCATCTCCTGAAACTCGTCATATGTCATTGTGGGGGGCCGCCGCCGTGGAGTAGAGCTCCCCAGAACAACCTCTGCGCAGCTCACTCCAACGTCGTCTTCCAGATCTTGTTGGCCGACCTCCTGCAATTGCAACCCCTCCTGCCCAACTTGCTCTGGGATTTGGGTTTCCGAGTCCTCCTCGGACTCGCCTTGTATTTCAGTGCCCGGTGCATTTCCCACAGTTAATGGTTGTGAATCCGGGCACAACATTTCTGGCTGTTCCTCCATTGACCTTTGAAAGGTGGAAGTTTGTTGGGCTGGGAATAGCTCCTGGGAATACCCCATTGTGTCCTGAGGTAATTCATCGGACTGGTTATCTGGCAGTTGTGTGCGTGGTGTCGCTGCCGGTTGTGTCAGCTTTGTGCCCACTGGCTCCTTGTAACTGGCTGAGGACTCGGACCTCGTGCGTGATGTGCTGGTGCTGCTTAACCCACTGCTGGATGCTTGAGAGGTCATCCAAGTAATTATCTGGTCCTGTTCTTTTGGATTTGTGAGGGTTGTTGTCCTGGACAACATGGGTGGTATTGAGTGGGTTTTCTTGAGTGCTCCCCTGTGGCCTGTACGTGAACCGTCAGGGGAAACACCTCTTCCCTTGCCCCTCCCTCTTTCACCGGATTTCTTCCTCATTTCACTTATCCTTAAAGTACACGCTGACTGGCAGCAGTACAGTGGCAGTACAGAAATGCTATACAGTGGTGGGTGAGCGGTGTACCACTATTCCCAGCAGTGACACAGAGCACAATGCTATACAGTGGCGGGTGAGCGGTGTACCACTATTCCCAGCAGCGACACAGAGCACAATGCTATACAGTGGCGGGTGAGCGGTGTACTACTGTTCCCAGCAGACACAGAGTGGCAGTAAACACAATGCTATATAGTGTGGCTGAGCAAGGTACACAGAGTGGCAGTAAACACAATGCTATATAGTGTGGCTGAGCGAGCGGTGTACTACTATTCCCAGCAGACACAGAGTGGCAGTAAACAGAATGCTATATAGTGTGGCTGAGCGAGGTACACAGAGTGGCAGTAAACAGAATGCTATATAGTGTGGCTGAGCGAGCGGTGTACTACTATTCCCAGCAGACACAGAGTGGCAGTAAACAGAATGCTATATAGTGTGGCTGAGCGAGGTACACAGAGTGGCAGTAAACACAATGCTATATAGTGTGGCTGAGCGAGCGGTGTACTACTATTCCCAGCAGCGACACAATGACTGGGGGGACCCTGGCTAGCGTGGCTGGAGCGCGAACTACCCTGCCTGCCTACCCAAAGCTAAACCCACAGACAAATGGCGGAGATATGACGTGGTTCGGGTATTTATTTACCCGAACCACGTGACAGTTCGGCCAATCAGAGCGCGTTCGGGTCCGAACCACGTGACCCGCTTGGCCAATCACAGCGCTAGCCGAACGTTCGGGGAACGTTCGGCCATGCGCTCTTAGTTCGGCCATGCGGCCGAACGGTTTGGCCGAACACCATCAGGTGTTCGGCCGAACTCGAACATCACCCGAACAGGGTGATGTTCTGCAGAACCCGAACAGTGGCGAACACTGTTCGCCCAACACTAGTGGGCACCATTGTGATTCTCGAGGTGTAAAAAAAAAAGTGGTACGTTTTCAAATGGGGGGTCGATTAGCACTGAATTTGCTTGTGTTCCTATTCATTTAACCAAACTGCAAGTGCAGGAAAAGTGCAGCAGGCATTACATTTGTGATTGGGTTAAAACGTATTGCACTACTCTTTATGGCGCACCGTGATTACTATGTCAGTAACTATGTCAATAAGGATCTACAAAATGCATGCGCTTAGAAAATCAGATCGAAGTGCATGCAGTGTGGAGGTGCCCTTAGAAACACTTTACAAATAGTACAAGTGTACATTTTATACAAAATATGTATGGAGACAGAGGAAGTATATTGCATCCCAAACTAAGTAAACCCAGTTCACCTTCTAAGGTCCATACCTCTCAAGTCACATGTCTGGACCACGCTCTGATTGCTTAGTACTTTGTTGGCCACTCAATGGTTTTGTTTAAACTTCATGTCATCCAGTAGAGGTTTTGTGTATGGCTAATTCCTAGTATAAAAACATATATAAGGGCAGCCCCATTCACAGTCACAATTGCAACTAATTAATTTGTGAGACTTCCAGCCAGGGCCGGGCCGAGGCAGAGACGAGAGAGGCTCCAGCCTCAGGGCGCAGTGTAAGCCTTGAAGTGTTTGAGTCCACCAGCAGAAAAGCGCAATATATATTTTCTGTGTCTTGTTTCAAACAGCTGTGAAGAAAGAAGTATGCAAATGTGAAGAAGGATGCAGACAAAAAAAAGAAGAAAATGGAAAAGTACAAATTAGAAAAAAAGAAGAAAATGTTCCTTTAATAAAGGAAGAACAGCCTATTGTTTTACAAACAAAACTGGGTTCTGCACATGACTGCAGTAACACAAGCGCTAATTTACTAACCTTTTCAGCAGGTGAACTTCTACATAATAAATATTTTTGGAACTTGTTGTTTCACAAGGAAATCTGGTCATTTCAATGCATTCTTGTGTAAAAGGAGGTAGCATCTGAAAAGATTCCAAATAGAGGCTTAAGAGCAGACACTTGGGTCATTATGAAATGCAACAGGTGCATTTTAACTCAGCCAAGAATACCATTCATGGATAAAACAAGGTATTGTGCCCATCTTTGTACAAATACCTATGTTAATACAGTTGCTAAGCAGAGTCTGGAAATCTGTAATGCTTTTAGGTCAGATGTAAAACTATCATTACCCATATGGCAGATTTTATTCAGTCTTAATAGTTTTTAAATATAAATTTGTCTTTTTGATTAATAAAGTGTTTTTTTTATATTTTTTATAAATTGATGCTATATGATTATGAGTTATTTATGCAGACACCTCACAATCTTGCCTTCTCCTGGTCAATACGTTGTTAATAGTTTAGAAACATACATAAATACTTAGGAAGCTTTCCACTGGGAAATACAGCCAAGATTCTGTGAAATTGTTGGAATTTAGCCTTTTTCTAAAAGCAGATTTTATTCATCAAGCAAATCGTTTATTTGTGTTTTGCTCACCGTTTGTAGATTTTTTTTTTTTGCTTGCAAAGCATCTATGAAAAAAAATATGGGAAAGGCAGATAAAATATGCATATTGTAGTGTACCCGAGGTTAACATCAGGCAAAAAATGAGATACTCACCTCCCCCAGAGGCTTCCCACAACCTCCTGGCTCCTACCATTGCCATACGGAGCCCGAAAGAAATCTGACAAGAGCTTGTCAGATTTCTGATACTGTCCACACTCCTCTTAACTGCCAGGGGGCAGCAAAACCGTTTACATTTTTTTTTTTTTCATGTAGCGAGACAAGGTCTCGCTACATGATAGCCGCTGAGCATCCCCCCAGCCCCTCCGATCACCTCCGGAGATCGAAGACCAGGAGATCCCGTTCAAAGAACGGGATCTCCTGGAGGGCTTCCCCGTCGCTAAGGCGGCGAGCGTGATGACGTCACCGACATCATCGACGTCGTGACGTCAAAGGGGACTCCAATCCACCCCCACAGCGCTGCCTGGCACTGATTGGCCAGGCAGCGCACGGGGTCTGGGGGGGGGGGCGGCGGCTGCGGATCGACGGATTGCACACGCAGCTAGCAAAGTGCTAGCTGCGTGTAGCAGAAAAAAATTATGCAAATCGGCCCAGCTCAGCTCGGGCTTACCGCCAGGAAGGTTAATGCATGAGAGCAGCTGCTACTGCTCAGTACGAGCATGAGAAGCTCCAGCTGTAAGGCCGTACCTGCACAATAAATCAGAGCCGCTTGTGCTCGTACTGTGCAGGTGCGCCCATACTTGCAGGGGTGCAGCACGGCCACACTCTTGCATAAAGGAGCACAGTCATGACCTTGTAGAGGGTCCCAGGCAACCGTGGTGGCCGGGAAGAGGACATAGGAAGCCTCTGTATCCTCTTTAAGTCCCTCTGGCTTCTTTTCTCATGTCAGCTTCCCTCTTTATGACACACAGAAAGAAAAAAAGGTGCATACAGTAGGTGAAGTCTAGTGAGGACTGACTTTTGAAGAAGGTAACTATGCCCAGTCTCTATGCTCCCTGCATAAGGGAAGATACTTTGGTGTCATTTATTAAATGGAGACATGGCTGAGCTTGTAATAGAGGGGGTGTCGATTATATTTTAGTAGTTAATATGGCTGTGAGTGTAGAAACGGATAACCCCGCTTCAACAGATAGATTATTTAAAGTCCAGTTTTTATTGCAACATCTGTGGACACTCAGCAACAAAAGCTCATGCATACCGGGACAGACATAGCTCCTTAGTCATAGCTTCAAGCTATGACTAAGGAGCCATGTCTGCTCCGATACACATGAGCTTTTGTTGATGAGTGCCCCCACTTTTAATAATGCATCCAGTGAAGTGGGTTCATCCTTCTCTACACTATCTCATATGGCCTATTGATCCATTACTCCCAGTGGAAGGCTAACATAAGTGCTGTGGTTGTATCGGCCCTTTCCTCTCCTCTCAATATGGCTGTACATATGGCTGCCTGAATAATGGAATAAGGAAGGATGATGAGTATTGGTTGGAGGACAGCAGCGTATTGTAAAGGTATTTTGAATTCTGTCACTTTTGATAGTAACATATGAGGCAAAGCCTTTAGATAATAAGTGGTAGGAGGAGGTAGAGAGACAGAGGTGGATTAAGAAATCTCAGATACCTAAATCATACCACTTTAAAAATGGTCCAGACAGTGAACCAAGCAGAGCTCCAAAGACTGTAGCAGGAGCTTCAAAGACTGTACCTTTTCGGCTTCTTTCTGCTCATTTTCAATTGCAGAGTGCAAAAAACTTATTTTACACAGAAGATGAAAAATACTCCTGGGAGAAAAAGTGAACTGAATAAGGGCTTATGACTGTACAGGACAATCTTAAAGTGTACCAAAGCTCAGGTACCTAAAAAGATTTATACATACCTACGGCTTCCTCAAGCCCCTGAAGCTCCGATCGCTTCCACACCGCTGTCTACAGTCTACTGCAGCGCGGTACCGGGTCCCCACACTTCCGTCAGTCAGAGCCAGTCTGGCATAAGAGAAGTGCACCCTCTACGTATCTCTCCAGCAGCTGCTGGAGACATACGTAGAGGGCGCACTTCTCCTGCGTAGATTGGCTGTGACTGACGGAAGTGCGGGGACCCGGTACCGGAGCTGCAAACTTTGGAGGACAGCGACGTGGAAGCAATCCAAGCTGATGGGGTGGAGGAATCCGCAGTTATGTATAAATCTTTTTAGGTCCTTGAGCTCTGAGTCCCTTTAAACATTTTAATATGGTATTCAAATTCAACTTAACTACAGCAGTTGTACTATGTGTCATAGAAAGCTAGGATAATGGCGCATTTATATAATAATATTATTTTGCAATATACTGTACATTGTTTTACACAGCAATTTTAGCCTTGGGTGTTTTGATCCTGCATGCAGAGAAACATAAGGAAAAGTTCTGTGGGATCTTCACATAAAACCTGTAACGTTCATAATGGAGATATGGCTGAGCTACAATTCCTTCTTTGTGCATGGAAGTTTATGTTTATGTCTATTTCTCTTTATTTTATTGGTTGTTTACATTTCTGTACAATAGGCTTTGGGCTGTGGAGCAGGAGGAGGCATCACTAAAGTATAGCTACCAAGTACAGTCATCAGTTAATGTGTATATTACAATTCCCATCAGCAGTCTGTGAAATGGCCGTATATTCATATATCATCCAGAATACTTTACATCAGGGAAAGGAAATAACTTGTCAAATTGACTTGTGGCTGTGTAAAATAGTCAGCCCTAGAGAGGCAGATTTTTCTTTAAAAATGAAAGATGAATTCCAATATATTGCAGAGCCTTTAGCACGCCCAGGGTCAAAATAGTGTGGATGAGGATGCATTTCTTTTTGGGAATTTAATCTTTAAAAATAGCTGGATCAACTGTATCTATAAAAGGACACCACTCCATGCCAGAGAACAGTTTAGAGTTTCTGTTTCAATGTTATCAGTGTTTGGCTCGTGTTGTGAATGTTTCTCGGTTTTGTTGTAACTCAGAACACGCAGAAAGGAATGGTACAGGCTAGCTACTGAGCATTCATCATTTCTCTTCCATTTCTCTTGGCAGGCAAGTTTATAAAGAACATTCTGTGTACTTAACAATTATCTAGTAGTGGCAATGAAAATAAAGTGGTTGCATGCAGTTCATGTGCTAGCTGATATGGGTGTGGAGATAATAGGGATTGAGTTCAGTGGTTGTGCTAGGCAGTCTAAGTAACTGAATCCTACAAGTAAACAACATTAACCTTCATAAATGTTCAAGCCTTTAACATTGTGATTAAAGCATGATTTATAGTTTATGAGTCATTATTAAAAGTATCCCATTATTCTGTAGAATGGCTGATAAGATAAATTGTAGGAGTACTGCCCTCACATTTCAGTAATTGAATGGTAGTCCCATGCTGCTGCTTTTGATTATGGTAGACTGATTAGATAGTACAATAATTGGGTAATATTATTCACCTCTGTGATCTCATCTTCTCAATCTACTGTTATAAAATGTCTATATGCAAAATACCACCAGTATATCATGCATAGTACACTATGTTCTAAATGAGATCCACAAAGCAGGGTTGTCCACATGTTGAGGGACAAGGTTCTCTTCTACACCAATGTACCTTGTATGATGGTGACGATGGGGGTAGTAGAATGGGGATTTGAGGGTGAGTAACCATGTTGCTACCCTCAAACAGGCGAATAAGTATAAGATGTCCTTTTCTGACACCTATCTAGTCCATTTAAAAGGTTAAAAGTAGAATGAATACCCACACCATACAATTAGTTAAAGAAAACACATATAACTTCTTCAAAAAAATATATATTAAAATTCTACACAGAGGCTTCCAATTGGTACATCCTCAGCTCCAGTTTGTAAACAAATGACTTGCCTCATGAAGGAATCAAAAGAGGCTTAGAAATTCACAGTCATTCCAGTTACCACCGTATGATGCAGGTAACAAAAGAGCACAATACGCCTTTGCCTTCTATTACCATTACTCACTTTAAAAATACATGTAAAAGTGTCCATTGACCATCAGCATTGATGCAAAAGTGCAAAAGGGCAGTTCCTCCTCCTAACAAACTAGTACATCTAAGCACTAAAGTAGAAAAGCAGCATCAGGTGGTAATTGTGGGTGATCATTGCAGCTATAGGTTGGGTCAGAGAATCCCTTAGCATAGTGATGGAAAGCAAATGGTTAATACATCCCATATTGCGACACTTCAGGTCATCATCGGCAAGATCGCCTTGGGAATGCCTGTGGACAATTTTTAAATGCTGCAGTCACCAGCTATTGTCATTAATGGTGCCCATACATGGTACAAATTTTTCATCCAATCTTACCATTTCTATCTAGTATAGGGGTAAATTAAGTGTATATACTGAAAGGATCATTTAGGGAGTTCCCTTATATTATGTAGAAATGGTAAAATTGGATTGAAAAAAAAATTGTACCATGTATGGGCAAATAGTAAATTAGGCCCAAAAACGTGCTCTATTAATAGGTTACTAAATTCATAGACCTATGCTAACGGGTCATTTTTAAAGAAAAGCTATTTAAAATTAAATTTAAAAAAACGTGGGAAAGAGCTACATCTGATGTACAGCAAGCCCAATGTCAGTGCATAGATTGGTAATGTAACTGTGTTTCTCTGCCCTTGTCTTGTTCTCCCATACAGGCTCCAACACCATGGCTTTTCAATTGACTTTTTACTGGATATTTTTAACCCTTTGACATTTGATGCAATAAACAGGCAAGGGCATTTTGAAAGACTTCCTATTCTTACATGGAGATTGACTAAAGCCAAAAACTCCCCAAAGATGAATGAAGCCGTTTGTAATAACCGTCTAGTATTTGTCTCTGCAGATTCTGAAAGTTCTCCGTTTTACATTTTTAACAAGAAGTTTACTGTTGAAACTTTTGAATGTAGCATTTCTCTAACAAAGCAGAAATATTTTCACAGGAAGCACAGCTCTGCATTCATTACACTTGAATATCTGCTTTGTATCCTGTAACTGCAAATATTTAAAATTAATTCACTGAAAGATAACCCATTATTCATTAGTCTGCTAGACCTCCAAGGCCTTTTTCAATTCAACGCATTTCTAGATAGCCTGCATACAGTTTATTTTCTAGAACAACAAAAGCACTTACTGCATTTAAAATATGGTACTTAGAATGAAGAAAAAGTAATTCTGTCTGAACCTATATCCATGGGTACGCATATGTATAAAATGTACATTTAGACTGGTCCTCATAGGGGATTCTCAGGGATTCCAGTCTACTAAAATACTGTGCAAGTGAGTAGGGTGGCTGGCATCTTTCCATATTGCTTTTGTAAAGAATAAAATACAGTGGGTTGCAAAAGTATTCAGCCCCCTTGAAGTTTTCCACATTTTGTCACATTACTGCCACAAACATGCATCAATTTTATTGGAATTCCACGTGAAAGACCAATACAAAATGGTGTACATGTGAGAAGTGGATCGAAAATCATACATGAGTCCAAACTTTTTTTACAAATAAATAACTGCAAAGTGGGGTGTGCGTAATTATTGGGCCCCCCGAGTCAATACTTTGTAGAACCACCTTTTGCTGCAATTACAGCTGCCAGTCTTTTAGGGTATGCCTCTACCAGCTTCGCACATATAGAGACTGAAATCCTTGTCCATTCTTCTTTGCAAAACAGCTCCAGCTCAGTCAGATTAGATGGACAGCGTTTGTGAACAGCAGTTTTCAGATCTTGCCACAGATTCTCGATTGGATTTAGATCTGGACTTTGACTGGGCCATTCTAACACAGTCTCAAGTCATTTGCAGTCTCCAAGAGGTTTTCTTCCAAGTTTGCCCTGTATTTGGCTCCATCCATCTTCCCATCAACTCTGACCAGCTTCCCTGTCCCTGCTGAAGAGATGCACCACCCCTCCCCCCCCCCTTCCCCCGAGCATGATGCTGCCATTTGACAGTGGGAATGGTGTGTTCAGAGTGATGTGCAGTGTTTTCCGCCACACATAGCGTTTTTCATTTTGGCCAAAAAGTTCCAGTTTGGTCTCATCTGACCAGAGCACCTTCTTCCACATGGTTGCTGTGTCCCCCACATGGCTTGTGGCAAACTGCAAACGGGACTTCTTATGCTTTCTGTTAACAATGCCTTTCTTCTTGCCACTCTTTCATAAAGGCCAACTTTGTACAGTGCATGACTAATAGTTGTCCTATTGACAGAGTCTCCCACCTGAGCTGTAGATCTCTGCAGCTCGTCCAGAGTCACCATGGGCCTCTTGACTGCATTTCTGATCAGCGCTCTCCTTGTTCGGCTTGTGAGTTTAGGTGGACGGCCTTGTCTTGGTAAGTTTACACTTGTGCCATACTCCTTCCATTTCTGAATGATCGCTTGAACAGTGCTCCATGGGATGTTCAAGGCTTTGGAAATCTTTTTGTAGCCTAAGCCTGTTTTAAATTTCTCAATAACTTGATCCCTGACCTGTCTTGTGTGTTCTTTGGACTTCACGGTGTTGTTGCTCCCAATATTCTCTTAGACAACATCTGAGGCCCTCACAGAGCTGCTGTATTTGTAGTGACATTAGATTACACACAGGTGTACTCTGTTTAGTCATTAGCACTCATCAGGCAATGTCTATAGGCAACTGACTGCACTCAGATCAAAGGGGGCCGAATAATTACGCACACCCCACTTTGCAGTTATTTATTTGTAAAAAATGTTTGGAATCATGTATGATTTTCGTTCCACTTCTCACATGTACATCACTTTGTGTTGGTCTTTCATGTGGAATTCCAATAAAATTGATTTATGTTTGTGGCAGTAATATGACAAAATGTGGAAAACTTCAAGGGGGCCGAATGCTTTTGCAACCCACTGTAAATACTGAAACCTCCCCATGAATAGATGGGCTAATCACAAACCTGTCAGATTTGTATTGCCAACTGTAAATGACAGCAACATAGGAGACAAGTAAATTATAGTGCATTTTACTCTGGGAGAAATGTACTTATTACAAATTTACTGTATATACACATGTAGTTTTTCTCTACAACAGTGGTCCTTTAAATTATCACATCTGTGGTTATCTTTACATGCAGCCAGTAGGCTAGGTACACAGTCAGGCCCCACCCCTCCTGCATTCTCCTCTGTCAGGATGATGACAGCCACCCTGCAACATGGTTGTGTGGATGCCAGGCAGGTAAGTAAAGTATGTGTGTGTGTTGGGTGTATATACACCTAATGTCAATTTCTCTGTGTACAGTGTCCCCTTCTGCATAAAATGCTAGAAAATTAAGCAGATTGAGGTCAAAATCCTAAATTTTTCACTGCAGTCTCTAATAACACTCTGCTTAAGGAGAGGACAGAAGATTATTCCTCACACACTTAAGAATTATTATCACTTGCATTCCTCTCTGTGAATCAACAATTTACAAAATATATCCTTAAGTTAAGGATTCAATGCAGATTGAATCCTAAAATTTAGGAATCAATCCTTAACTTATGGATTCCATGAGGTAAATTGATTAGTGAATACTAACTAATTTATCACCAGCTCAGATTCCTTACTAAACATAGCATATACATTTATGGAATTGCAGATATTGTCAGTTTTACCCTAAATGAGCTGCTTACCAGAAGGTATGACTGGACATAGTTAATTACAGGACAATTGTGTCAGCAGAAAAGGCACCGAATGTAGGATAGCTGTGCATGCTGAGGAACATCAAGATGCATTTTGGCTGGAGATAGAGAAGATGAATTGCAGCACAGCTGTGCAGGTAGAGGAAGGCACAGCAGAGTTTGCTGTGTTGCTAAGAAGGTACAAAATGTAGGATAGCCATGAAAATAGAAATGGGTAAAGTGCAATTTAGCTATACCAGTGTGGTATGGGCAAAAAGCAGGAAGATCATGCAGGTTCAGGGTTGGGCATGCATATAATCGGTGGGGAGGCTCAGAGCTGGGTAGCAGTGCAGGCTAATGAATTGCTCAATCATTGGTGTACATTTAGACTAAGGGTATCACGCTGATACGTGATGAGGTAACATACTCGTGTAAACACAAGCAGTAGTGCGTAAGGCTTAGTCAGGATCAGGCCGTAGTCATACACAAAGTCAGAGGTATCGAAGTACAGAGTAGCAAGGCAATATCGTAGTTAATAAACAGGCAGGGTCATGCACATAAGTCAGATGTCAGTCGTATTGGAAGGATCAGACAAAAACGTAGTCAGGGACAGGCCGAGTCAAACACGTGTATCAGATGGCTGAGGCACAGAAGGACAAGACAAGAGCAAGGTCAAGAGGCAGGCAAGAGGTCGGTACACGGATAAATATACAATAAGATGTTACTTCACAATATTACGATAATATATAATATAATTACAAAATAATAAGACTGACTAACTAGAGTACATATATATTGTGCGTCTACACAATATATTAATGTAGCTGTTGAAACTCACTGACTAGGCCAAGAACCAGCGAACTGATTAGTATCAAGGCCAGTGAGCAACTGACTCACTTGGCCTAATATACCCAGGATGCAGAGCAGACCCAGCCCCCAGGATGACAGCCCCTCCTGTCAGACATGCCTCCTCAGCTTGTAAAAGCTGCTCTGCCCTGCGTGTGGCCGACAGGAGGAATTGCGCATGTGAGACCCCCGATGCACCGCCGAAGGGATGCCTTCAGAAGACGTCGGAGGGATGCCCTCAGAAGGCGCCGGAGCGGAAGTCTCGCCGCCGGACCCGCTGGTGGAAAGTAAGCTCGTTACATTAACACCCCCCCGAGGAGTGGTCTCCGAACACTCTCTACCAGGTTTATCAGGGTATTCGAGATTAAATTTTTTCACCAACTGATCAGCGTGAACTTGACGTGCGGGAACCCAGCATCTCTCCTCAGGACCATATCCCTTCCAATCCACCAACTAGTGTAAGGAATTACGGATCTTTCGGGAGTCGAAAATTCTGTTCACTTCATACTCAGGTTCTCCATCAACCTCAACAGGATGTGGAGGAGTAGAAGTAGACACTATGTTAACAGCTGGTTTTAAGAGGGAGATATGAAACGAGTTACCTCCTTTAATGGATTGAGGTAAGGTCACCCGATACACAACATCATTAATTTTCTCTTGTATGGGGTAAGTACCAATAAATTTTGGTGCCAGCTTAGCAGATGGTTGTTGCAAAGGGATGTTACTAGAGGAAACCCAGACAAGATCTCCGGGAGAGAACTCAAATTCAGGTGAACGCCAGGCATCAGCATAGAATTTCTGGCGAGATACTGCGTCTCGTAAATTCTGCTGAACCTGAGGCCAGATACGTTGTACATGAGTACTCCATTCCTCCAAGGCTGGACAAACAGAGGGTGAGGGAGGAAAGCAATTGAATTTCGGATTCTGACCGGTAACAATCCAAAAAGGTGACATTTTAGTGGAAGAGCTGGGAAGATTATTTAAAGCAAATTCAGCAAACGGAACAAAGTCAAGCCATGATTCTTGACTCTGAGACAAAACAACATAGAAATTGTCCTAAAGATTGGTTAGTTCTTTCTGTTTGCCCGTTAATCTCTGGATGGTATCCAGAAAAGTATGATAAATTAATTCCCAGATTAGCGCTGAATTCACGCCAAAAATGCGACACAAATTGAACTCCCTTGTCAGACACAGTATTGTCAGGAATCCCAATGTAACCGAAATATGTGAACCACGAATAATTTAGCCAATTCCTTGGCAGAGGGTAAGCCAGAGAGAGGCACAAAGTGAGCCATCTTGCTGAAACGATCAATGAAAACCCAGATTACCCTTTTTCCTCCCGAAGGAGGCAAACCCACCACAAAATCCATAGATAAGTGGAACCAGGGTCTAGATGGAATGGGCAAGGGCATGAGATGACCTCGCGGAGCAATCCGAGAGGATTTATTCTTGGCACAGGTGGCACAGGCTGCCACAAAAGCCTTGCAATCTTCCTTTATAGAAGGCCACCACACATGACGAGACAATAGCTCCAAAGTTTTAGCCTCACCCGGATGACCTGCCAATTTGGACTCATGAAATAATTGAAGAACCTGTAAACGTAATTGTAATGGAACAAGTCCACATCTGATGGTTTATCAGGAGGACTGTCTGACTGAAACGGCTGTAACAAAGTATGTACATCAGGAGATTCAGTAGTCTGAACTGCGGCAAGGACTCGGCTAGGAGGTAAGATTTTTTCTGGAACAATAGGTTGAGTGAATTTTATGTCAAAACGCCGTGACAAAGCGTCAGTTTTAATATTATTAGAACTTGGTTTATATGGAATTACAAAATTAAAATGGGAAAATACATTTCCCAATGTGCCAGCCTGGGGTTTAATCTCTTAGCCCCCTCTATGTACTCTAGATTTTTGTGGTAGGTGTAAACCATGACCGGATGAACTGCCCCCTCCAACCAATGCCTCCATTCCTCGAATGCCATCTTAACAGCCAGTAATTCTCTAATTATACAAAATAATAAGCAGTGCTCAATGCACAAATATGTTATGTGGCTATCATAAACATTAAGTAACCAAAGTCCAAATGTGACTGTTAAAGCCCAATCCACAGGCGGATCGCTCTAGTGAGATATGTGTGTATCTTCAAAAAGCAATATTGTAATGTTCTAGCAGCGCTCAGTAACAGTTCATCAGATAAATGCTGGCTTAATACCATACCATGTGTAGGACCTTAATATGGCAGTGTGTTAGACATGCTGTAATGTAGTAACCTGTAAGCAATAGGTACTAAGAATATGCCTAAAGGGAGATTCTGATTTATCATGGCATTGGAGTTATTGAGTAAATACTGAGGTTTATGATCAATCCAGCGCAGATGATTATATAAATGAAAATTTTGCGGCAGACGACAGTGAGCTGTTGGAGGTTGCCAGTTGGAGGCAGTGGGGTGGCCATATACCCCAGAAGCGATACCAGGCCGGTTCCGCCGCATCCTCTGGTGAGTTGCTCTGCGAGGGGGGGGGGACCCCATGGTGTTTCTTGAAGTGGTATTAAGCCAGCATTTATCTGATGAACTGTTACTGAGCGCTGCTAGAACATTACAATATAGTAATTCTCTATTGCTTATGTTATAATTTCGTTCAGCTGACGAAAATCTCTTAGAAAAAAAAGCACAAGGATGCATACGTTCAGGATCACCCGAGAATTGAGAGAGGACTGCTCTCACCCCAACTTCGGAGGCGTCAACCTCGACAAAGAATGGCAAGGTAACATTAGGGTGATTTAGTATGGGAGGGGAACAAAATGCAGATTTTAGTTTAGAAAAAGCCTCACAAGCTTCTGTGGACCAATTGGACAGGATCGGCATCTTTTTTCCGTTAAATCAGTTATGGGAGCAACCAATGTAGAGAAGTTTCTGATAAATTTACGATAATAATTGGTGAACCCCAAGAATCGTTGTATAGCTTTGAGTCCCTTGGGTTGTGGCCAATCCAAAACTGCCGAGAGTTTTTTCTAATTCCATAGAAAGTCCTGAATCAGAAATTATGTATCCCAGGCAGGGTATCTGAGAAACCTCAAACAAACATTTCTCTAACTTGGCGAACAGAGAATTCTCCCTCAACTTCTGTAAGACATATTTCACATGAACTCAATGTTCCAACAATGTGGTAGATATTCGTAATGCCCGTCCTGGGTGTTAAAGGCTGTCTTCCATTCGTCCCCCTGACGTATACGTATCAAGTTGTAGGCATGTAGGCCTCGTGGTGGCATGGTACCAGACAGTAATTCAAAAGGACAATCATAGGGTCTATGAGGTGGCAACCTATCTGCAGATTGTGGAGAAAAGACATCTGAGAAGTCAAGATAAGTGGTGGAATCTCATTAGACTTCACCCCTAAACTTGAAAATGGCAAACTCTTTAAGCACAACTCTTGACAAAGAGGTGACCAACTAGTGAGTTGCCCGGTACACCAAACGATACAAGGGTTGTGAAGTTGAAGCCAGGGTAACCCCAACACCAAAGGGCTGGATGGCATCCTAAGTACAAAAAACTGTATTAATTCAAAATGCATGACCCTTACCTGCAGCAAGACTTTAGGAGTGATGGAAATGGGAGTCGTGGACTGAAGAGGGGTGTCATCTATGGCAGTAACAAAAAGTTTGGTCTGCAAAGGTTCAACAGGAATACCCAGCTGAGTGGCAAGACAGAATCAATAAAATTTCCGGCTGCCCCAGAATCAATGAAGGCTTGACAGTGTACAGACCTACTGTCCCAGGATACAGTAGCTGGCAACAATATTTTTTTTACTTTTAAGGGGAGAAGACTGCTCACCCAAGTGAAGTCCCCTTACTTCACTTAGGTGCTGGAGTTTTCCGGAACCCTTTTTGCAGAGCAAGACTGAGCATAATGACCTTTTTCACCACAGTACATACATACATTTTCTTTCTACCTCCTAAGCTTCTCCGCTGGAGAGAGCTTGGAATAACCCAACTGCATAGGCTCTTCAGTCGAGACGGAAGAGGCATTACTTTGTATACCAGAACTGGGATAAGTGTTCCCCTGTCGTCGGTACCTGATACGCCTGTCTGCCCGTATGGCCAAGTAGATAGCATCCTCCAAGGTTTTAGGTTCAGGATGACTGATAAGTACATCGTTCACTGCATCAGATAATCCCAAAGAAATTGATCTACAAGTGCTGCCTCACCTCACTTAACTGACACAGACCATTTCCTAAATTCTGCAGCATATTCCTCCGCAGTGTGATGGTCCTGTCGGAGGTCTCCCAATTTACGAGTAACAGTAGCTGAAATGTCAGGATCTGCATATATAGTGGCCATAGCTTTAAAAAAAATCAACAGAAGTGCCTTGTGGTCAGGATTTAGGCCATAGGCCCAAGTCTGAGAGTCACCCTGAAGTAGTGTCTTAATAAGGGTGATTTTCTGGGATTCAGTTCCAGAAGATCTAGCCCTGACCTCAAAATAAGACATACAGCAATTCTGAAAATTACTGGAATCAGAACGTTGACCAGAAAATTTCTCAGGTAACAGCATTTTAGGTTCTTGAAATGGTACATTAGGTATACTGGGAAGAGACTGCTGAGCGTTAGCACTAGCAGAGACATTCAATTGAGCAAGTGTGTTAGTCAATTGAGTCAGTTGAGTGGAAACTTGCTTGGTAAGCACATTGACAGCTGCTGCTAGTGTCAGAATCTGGTTTCGCAGCTCATCCATTTTAATGGGCCTTGATAATATCACGCTGATACGTGATGAGGTAACGTACTAGTGTAAACACAAACAGTAGTGCGTAAGGCTTAGTCAGAATCAGGCCGTAGTCGTACACAATGTCAGAGGTATCAAAGTACAAAGTAGCAAGGCAATATCATAGTCAATAAACAGGCAGGGTCATACACATAAGTCAGATGTCAGACAAAAACGTAGTCAGGGACAGGCCGAGTCAAACACGTGTATCAGATGGCTGAGGCACAGAAGGACAAGACAAGAGCAAGGTCAAGAGGCAGGCAAGAGGTCGGTACACAGATAAATATACAATAAGATGTTACTTCAAAATATTACGATAATATATAATTACAAAATAACAAGACTGACTAACTAGAGTACATATATATTGTGTGTCTACACAATATATTAATGTAGCTCTTGAAACTCACTGACTAGTCCAAGAACTAGCAAACTGATTACTATCAAGGCCAGTGAGCAACTGACTCACTTGGCCTAATATACCCAGGATGCAAAGCAGACCCAGCCCCCAGGATGACAGCCCCTCCTGTCAGACACGCCTCCTCGGCTTGTAAAAGCTGCTCTGCCCTGTGAGCGGCAGACAGGAGGAACTGTGCTTGAGAGACCCCCGATGCACCGCCGAAGGATGCCGGGGATGCCTTCAGAAGACAATGGAGGGATGCCGGGGATGTCCTCAGAAGACGCCAGAGCGGAAGTCTCGCTGCCGGAGATGCCGCGGGACCTGCTGGTGAAAGGTAAGCTCGTTACAAAGGGTTTGGAGAGCATGCAAGCAGGGTTGTGAGCAGAATGGGTCTGACGAAAAAGAAGGAACAACATGCCTTCAGCACAGACATCATTAACTTATAGCACAAAGGGGGGGGGCATGGCTAGCTGCTGAGCTGAATGGCTGCCTGAGACCAGAGCTCTCTGCTAGAATACCCTTGTAAGCGACTAAAAGCAGTCTGAGGAGCCTCTATTTTACTACAGAAGGATGGCTGAACATGCTGAGGATGAATACCAGTGGAGGATGGCGAAATCTGGGAGAAAAAACAGCTCTCCAGCCCTGAGAAAGCTGACAGACTACTTCCCTGCAGAAAAGCAAGATGGCCACCGCTATCTCCAGGAGGCCAGGACTCCCTCTCCCCTGCACACTCCATCCCCTCTCCAGCAAAGGAATCGCTTTGCCCCTCTATCTACTCCTTACCCCAGGGGACACCAGGCGATCTATGAAGAGGACAGCGATGAGGAGGTACACCAGCGCCAGCAGCCTTCCAAGAAGAGCAGGGAGCGGAGCCCTCTGAAGCCGGGACCCACAGTACCGCAGCTGGCCGAGTCAGAGAACCAGGAAGCCGGCAAGCTACAAACCGCAACTCATGCGTACAAAAATCCGCATCCCGGCTCCCACGCATATGAAAATACGCATGCTGCAAAGCATCCCCAAGCATACGAAAATACGCATACAGGCATCCAAGTGTACAATCATGCAGGGGGAAACCGTCAACTCCTACCCAAACCCTCCTTTTACCCAGTTCCTGTTACTGATACATTAGACCCTCTTGCAACATTCCCAATTACAGACCAGCCCATCTCTCAGCAATTTTTCAAGGACATCTTACTCTCCTTCAGAGCAGATGCAAAGAGAGACATGCAGGCACTTTTTAAGCATGTTACACAGCTGGAAGAGGTAACTGACAACAGAATCTCCAAGCTGGAACAACGCATAGAGGAAATGACTATAGCTCACAACGAGTTGGTTGATGCACAAAGAGATCTCATAAAACAAAATAAATGGATGAAGGAGAAAATAACATAAAGATAAGAGGAGTTCCTGAATCTGTGGGCACCAATGATTTGAAAGACTATGTGAAA
This sequence comes from Hyperolius riggenbachi, assembly GCF_040937935.1. Taxonomy (NCBI): domain Eukaryota; kingdom Metazoa; phylum Chordata; class Amphibia; order Anura; family Hyperoliidae; genus Hyperolius; species Hyperolius riggenbachi. Next base: position 383,173,889 of record NC_090646.1, on the reverse strand, counting down.
GACATTCTCAAAACTTCCTTTCCAGATTTGACCGAAAGCAAGTTAACAATAGATAGAGCCCACCGCCTTCCCAAACCTCCTCACATCCCCAAGCACCTACCCCGTGATGTTATCACGCGCATACACTTTTTCCACGTTAAGGAAAGGTTGCTGTCTGTGACGAGAGGAGGAAAGAAACTTCCCCAACCATATCAAGAGCTGACTTTGTATCAAGACCTTTCCCAAGCTACCCTCTTTGCAAGAAGACAATACGCCGAGATCACAACCACCTTAAGACACAGGAAGATTGACTATTCCTGGGGGTTCCCACCGAAGCTACTGATCGCAGATAATGGAGTGACTTATGCTGCTAGAAGCCCGAAGGAAGCCTACAACCTCTTGGAAAAATGGAGCATTCCTATTTTTATACCAAGAAACCCCAAAAGAGACAAACCACTTTATCAAGTCACTTTATCCAAGCAACTAGTTTCTCCCAGACAACTGCCCAGAATTGATCACCAACAAGAGATGGACACTACCCAGCCACCAATCCAAAGTGAAGAAGACAACTCTGCCGAGGCTACCTCTGCTTCTTAAATGGATGGGTATTCAGCCATGAACTTTCCCCCCAAGAAACCTTATCCCTAGGGTTCTTCTGCACCTTCCTAGGGTGATCGGTTCTAGATCAAGGCCACACCAGTGGCCTCTGATCACTGAACTTTCTTTGATCTGAACTCATCTAGTTCTGATCCACCCCTGTCGTGCTCCCTTTTGAGAGACAGAGTCTCCATGAGGGACTCTGCTGTCGCTACCGTTTTTGTTATTGTTACTGTTCCTTTTTTGTTGACTTCACCTTTTATATCTACAGGTGTAAGTATGGACTTAAGTCTTTGTTCTGATGATTCCCAGATGTCTGTTTGGTTCTTCTCTTCATTCCCAGGAAACCTTATAGAAAGGAAACACCTACTTTTACTCTGCGGTACTGATGTGTTTGTTATGTCATACATAGGTTTAACAGGATATTTACAAAGCTAATGCCCCATATCCATGTCTCATGACCATAATTTACTTTCCCTAAACGTAAGAGGTCTAAACTCCCACAGAAAGCGATACTTACTACAAAAATTAGCTAAGGAAGAACATATTGACATACTATGCATACAAGAAACCCATTTAAACAAACAAGGAGCACAAAAATTCAAGTTATTTCAATATACACACATTTTTCACTCTAATCTGATCAAAAATAAAAAATGTGGAGACCTCATTGCAGTGAAAGACTCAGTAGGCCTAGAAGTTAAAAAGACTTTCACATCCAATGACGGCAGAATGGTAGTGGTAATCGGCAAAATTAATTCACAGGATGTTACCATAGCTAACATATATGCACCCAATACCCATCAGGTAAACTATCTAAATAAAAAATTGTCAAAAATTAATCGACTCAAAAAAAGGCCACCTGTTTATTTCAGGAGATCTGAATGCAGTAGTTGATTTGCAAACAGATTGCACATCTAATCGTAAAAGGCCTCCCATTTCAATCCAACCTACTTTAACTAAACAAGAACTTTATGACGTATGGAGATGTCATCATCCCACAGAGAAATCATACACCTTCTACTCTCCAATTCACAAAACCTTTTCAAGGATTGACTACTGCTTGGTGGATAGGTTCACTTTACCCCTAATCACAAACATCAACATTGGCTCTAGAGTCTGGTCAGACCATTCTCCCATAATCATGAAAATACAGCTCCAAAATCCCACCCACACATACAGGAATTGGAGGATAAATAATTATACTTTAAACTCGGAACATTCTTTCCCCCAAATAAAAACAGAACTTTTAGAATACTTTAAATTTAACGACACCCAACAAATATCCAGATCAATCTTATGGAATGCCCACAAGGCCTTTATAAGAGGGGTCTTTATTAAACACAGCACTATATAAAAGAAAAGATATAGGGAAAAAACAGATAAACTCCTTGATAAAATCAAATCCCTAGAGTCTGATATATTTTTAAAAAAGAAAACAGAACTAATCCCCACCCTAGAAAAAACACGTCACAAATTAGCAGATTGTCTATACACATATTATGACAAATGGCAAATTTGCTAAATGGCAAATGATGCTAAAAGAAACCTCATATTATGAAAGAAATAAAGCTGGCAAAGCGATGGCTAGGAAGATCAAAGGCCATAGGATCTACCAACGTATAATTAAAATAAAGCACCCCCAGACTAACAATCTAGTATATCACCCACAGGATATTGTAGAAGCCCTTTCTTCTTATTATGAAACTTTATATAATATTGAAACAGACCCCAACACCCACGTTCCTTCTACAACAGAAATAGATAAATACTTAGATAAGGTTAAACTGCCATCCTTATCCAAATTTGAACAAAAATACACAGGAGTGCATTTCCACCAGCAGGAAGTACAATCAGCCATTAAAACTTTAAAGAAGGACAAGGCACCAGGGGTTGACGGCTTCACTAATGCTTATTATCAAAATTTGATGACATCTTAGTTAAACCTCTTACTGAAATGTTCAATGAGGTAGCAACCCTTGGTGCCTTTCCCAAAGAGAACCTTTCCGCCATGATCACTACCATTCCCAAATCAGGAAAAGATCCTACTGACCCTGGAAACTACAGGCCTATATCGCTCCTTAACCACTTGAGGACCGCGGGCTTTATTCCCCCTTAAGGACCAGACCCTTTTTTTCCATTTAGACCACTGCAGCTTTCACGGTTTATTGCTCGCTCATACAACCTACCAGCTAAATGAATTTTGGCTCCTTTTCTTGTCACTAATAAAGCTTGTCTTTTGGTGCTATTTGATTGCTGCTGCGATTTTTACTTTTTATTATATTCATCAAAAAAGACATGAATTTTGTCAAAAAAATGATTTTTTTAACTTTCTGTGCTGACATTTTTCAAATAAAGTAAAATTTCTGTATACATGCAGCACAAAAAATGTGGACAAACATGTTTTTAATAAAAAAAAACCCATTCAGCCTATATTGATTGGTTTGGGTAAAAGTTATAGCGTTTACAAACTATGGTGCAAAAAGTGAATTTTCCCATTTTGAAGCATCTATGACTTTTCTGACCACCTGTCATGTTTCATGAGGGACTGGAATTCCAGGATAGTATAAATACCCCCAAATGACCCCATTTTGGAAAGAAGACATCCCAAGGTATTCACTGAGAGGCATGGTGAGTTCATAGAAGATTTTATTTTTTGTCACAAGTTAGCGGAAAATGACACTTTGTGACAAAAAAAGAAGAAAAAAAAGTTTCCATTTCTGCTAACTTGCGACAAAAAAAAATGAAATCTGCCACGGACTCACTATGCTCCTCTCTTCATAACTTGAAGTGTCTACTTTCCAAAATGGGGTAATTTGTGAGGTGTGTTTACTGTCCTGGCATTTTGGGGGTTGCCTAATTGTAAGCACCCCTGTAAAGCCTAAAGGTGCTCATTGGACTTTGGGCCCCTTAGCGCAGTTAGGCTGCAAAAAAGTGCCACACATGTGGTATTGCCGTACTCAGGAGAAGTAGTATAATGTGTTTTGGGGTGTATTTTTACACATACCCATGCTGGGTGGGAGAAATATCTCTGTAAATTACAATTGTTTGATTTTTTTTTTTTTACACACAATTGTCCATTTACAGAGATATTTCTCCCACTCAGCTTGGGTTTATGTAAAAATACACCCCAAAACACATTATACTACTTCTCCTGATTACGGCGATACTACGTGTGGCACTTTTTTGCACCCTAACTGCGCTAAGGGGCCCAAAGTCCAATGAGCACCTTTAGGATTTCACAGGTCATTTTTGTTTCAAGACTACTCCTCACGGTTTAGGGCCCCTAAAATGCCAGGGCAGTATAGGAACCCCACTAATGACCCCATTTTAGAAAGAAGACACCCCAAGGTATTCCGTTAGGAGTATGGTGAGTTCATAGAAGATTTTATTTTTTTATCACAAGTTAGCGGAAATTGATTTTAATTGTTTTTTTTCCACAAAGTGTCATTTTCCGCTAACTTGTGACAAAAAATAAAATCTTCTATGAACTCACCATATTCCTAACGGAACACCTTTGGGTGTCTTCTTTCTAGAATGGGGTCATTTGTGTGGTTCCTATACTGCCCTGGCATTTTAGGGGCCCTAAACCGTGAGGAGTAGTCTTGAAACCAAATGTTGCAAAATGACCTGTGAAATCCTAAAGGTACTCATTGAACATTAGGCCCCTTAGCGCACTTAGGGTGTAAAAAAGTGCTACACATGTGGTACCATCGTACTCAGGAGAAGTAGTATAATGTGTTTTGGGGTGTATTTTTACACATACCCATGCTGGGTGGGAGAAATATCTCTGTAAATGACAATTGTTTGATTTTTTTTACACACAATTGTCCATTTACAGAGAGATTTCTCCCACCCAGCATGGGTATGTGTAAAAATACACCCCAAAACACATTATACTACTTCTCCTGATTACGGCGATACCACATGTGTGACACTTTTTTGCAGCCTAGGTGCGCTAAGGGGCCCAACGTCCTATTCACAGGTCATTTTGAGGCATTTGTTTTCTAGACTACTCCTCACGGTTTAGGACCCCTAAAATGCCAGGGCAGTATAGGAACCCCACAAGTGACCCCATTTTAGAAAGAAGACATCCCAAGGTATTCTGTTAGGTGTATGGCGAGTTCATAGAAGATTTTATTTTTTGTCACAAGTTAGTGAAAAATGACACTTTGTGAAAAAAAACTATAAAAATCAATTTCCGCCAACTTTTGACAAAAAATAAAATCTTCTATGAACTGGTCATACACCTAACAGAATACCTTGGGGTGTCTTTTTTCTAAAATGGGGTCACTTGTGGGGTTCCTATACCGCCCTGGCATTTTACGGGCCCAAAACCGTGAGTAGTCTGGAAAGCAAATGTCTCAAAATGACTGTTCAGGGGTATAAGCATCTGCAAATTTTGATGACAGGTGGTCTATGAGGGGGCGAATTTTGTGGAACCAGTCATAAGCAGGGTGGCCTATTAGATGACAGGTTGTATTGGGCCTGATTGATGGGTGTCTCAGGGGGTGGTTAGAGGGGAAAATAGATGCAATCAATGCACTGGGAAGGTGATCAGAAGGGGGGCTGAGGGGGATCTGAAGGTTTGGCCGAGTGATCAGGAGCCCACACGGGGCAAATTAGGACCTGATCTGATGGGTAGGTGTGCTAGGGGGTGACAGGAGGTGATTGATGGGTGTCTCAAGGTGTGATTAGAGGGGGGAATAGATGCAAGCAATGCACTGGCAAGGTGATCAGGGCTGGGGTCTGAGGGCGTTCTGAGGGTGTGGGCGGGTGATTGAGTGCCCTAGGGGCAGAAAGGGGTCTAATCTGATGGGTAGCAGTGACAGGGGGTGATTGATGGGTAATTAGTGGGTGTTTAGGGTAGAGAACAGATGTAAACAATGCACTTGGGAGGTGATCTGACGTCGGATCTGCGGGCGAGCTATTGGTGTGGGTGGGTGATCAGATTGCCCTCAAGGGGCAGGTTAGCGGCGGATTGATGGTTGGCAGTGACAGGGGGTGATTGATGGGTGGCAGTGACAGGGGGTGATTGACAGGTGATTGACAGGTGATCAGTGGGTTATTACAGGGAAGAACAGATGTAAATAATGCACTGGCGAATTGATAAGGGGGGGTCTGAGGGCAATCTGAGCGTGTAGGCGGGTGATTGGGTGCCCGCAAGGGGCAGATTAGGGTCTGATCTGATGGGTAACAGTGACAGGTGGTGATAGGGGGTGATTGATGGGTGATTGATGGGTAATTAGTGGGTATTTAGAGTAGAGAACAGATGTAAACAATGCACTTGGGAGGTGATCTGATGTCGGATCTGCGGGCAATCTATTGGTGTGGGTGGGTGATCAGATTGCCCGCAAGGGGCAGGTTAGGGGCTGATTGATGGGTGGCAGTGACAGGGGGTGATTGATGGGTGGCAGTGACAGGGGGTGATTGATTGGTAATTGACAGGTGATTGACAGGTGATCAGTGGGTTATTACAGGGGGGATAGAGGCATACAGTACACAGGGGGGGGGGTCTGGGGAGAATCTGAGGGGGGGTGATAAGGAGGGAGCAGGGGGCAGTTTAGGGAATAAAAAAAATAGTGTCGACAGATAATGACAGGGAGTGATTGATGGGTGATTAGGGGGGTGATTGGGTGCAAACAAGGGTCTGGGGAGTGGGCAGGGGGGGTCTGAGGGGTGCTGTGGGTGATCAGGGGGCAGGGGGGGGAATCAGTGTGCTTGGGTGCAGACTAGGGCGGCTGCAGCCTGCCCTGGTGGTCCCTCGGACACTGGGACCACCAGGGCAGGAGGCAGCCTGTATAAGAGGCTTTGTATACATTACAAAGCCTATTATACGCATTGATCAGCGGAATTCTGTATTCCTCTGCCCGCCGGCGCTGCTAAGTGGCCGGCGAGCTGGAGGTTAAATCCCCGGCCATCAATCCTCGGCGGAGGATCGCGTCACGGATGACGCGATCGCTCCGCCCATGCCCGTACAAGGACCGCCGCCTCTGTGCATGCGGCGGTCCTTGCGGGATCCACTTTCCGGCCGCCCCTGTGCAGTGGGCGGTCGGTAAGTGGTTAATACTGACATTAAAATATATGCTAGAGTTATCGCGAACAGGCTTGCTCCTCTGATTCCACAGCTAATCCACCCTGACCAAGTGGGTTTTGTCAAAGGTAGGTCAACTAGCGATGGTACCAGGAAAGTACTTGCTTTGCTGCATGGACTTAGGCTCTGTCGGACGCCTACTCTCTTCATCTCTTTAGACGCGGAGAAGGCGTTCGACAGAGTCAATTGGGTATATATATCGAAGGTATTAGCTAAATTTGGTATGTCGAACTTCCTTCATAAAGCTATATCTGCATTATATGGTCAACCATCTGCAAGAGTATCTTCCTCAGGTTCTATATCCTCCTCCTTCAACATAACTAACAGAACCCGCCAAGGTTGCCCCCTTTCCCCCCTTATATTCATTCTGACCTTAGAACCTCTAGCCCAGAGAATCAGAGACAACCCCTCTATTCATGGTGTCCCTCTTAAATCATCTACCACCAAATTAGGCCTATACGCCGACGATATACTTCTTTATTTACAGAGACCTCTCACCTCCCTTCCAAATTTAAACAAAGAATTGGAACATTTTTCCAAAATTTCATTCTATAAATTAAATCATAATAAAACGGTCATCCTCCCCTGTCATGTACCCAAGCCCACTATAGACACATTGAAGACTCTATGTCACTACACCTGGACACACAAATCGGTAAAATATCTAGGTATACAGATTACTCCCACAATAGCTCAATTATTTAGAGAAAACTACCATCCCTGGTTGGCTAAGTTAAAATCACAGCTAGAATCCCTCAATAAATTAGAATGCTCTTGGATAGGCAGAGTTAATGCCTTTAAAATGCTAATTCTTCCACAACTTCTTTATTTATTTAGGAATCTCCCCATTCGAATCCCCCAACAATTTTTTATCAGTCTACAAAAACTACTTTACAAATGTATCTTATTAAACAAGCATTCCAGATTTTCAAACAAGATCCTAACACTCCCTATCTCTAACCTCGGATTTGGTACTCCAGATCTTGAGAAATACTATCAAGCAACCATTACAGAGCAATCCAGAACAGTATGGCTAGAAGATTTTTCCAAGCAGTGGTTTAACATCGAAGAAGAGCAGTTGTGTACTGGTTCTTATAAGTCTTTCTTTATATCCAGATTAGTCTGGAAAGTACAACAAAACACAAAAAACCCAGTCTCAGCCAATATGCTCAGAATCTGGAAAAGCTTATTGAAAATCTTTAAAAAAGATACTTTAGCCGTTGAGATTCCTACACCTCTGGCAACGCTCAATGCTGTTATCAGAGGCATAAAACCAATAATAGAGAACTGGACTTCTTGTGGTATCATAGATATAAAATATTTACTTATAGACTCTAAAATCAGACCCGTTAATAATTTGATCGAACTATATAATATTCCAAAATCTGATGAACCAACATACCTCAAAATTCATAGATTTCTGGCCAGACATCCCCTTACCCCAATAATTCTCTCACCAAAAATTAAAAAATTAATTCTTCCTGAAAAAACAAACTTAAAAGGCATACGCACTGTATACAAAACAATGACAGACCTAACTGAAGCACCCAAATGGCAACTTAAAACCTGGCAAGAGCTTCTCCAAATCGAAGCTAGCCTAGAAGAATGGGAACTAGCTTATAAATCCTTAAGGACATCTTCACACTGCACTAACCACCAAGAGAATTTCCTTAAAGAGAAACTCCAACCAAGAATTGAACTTTTTCCCAATCAGTAGCTGATACCCCATTTTACATGAGAAAGACAATGATTTTCACAAACAGACCATCAGGGGGCGCTGTGTGACTGATTTTGTGCTGAAACCCCTCCCACAAGAACCTCTGAATACCGCGGTACTGCTGGCAAACTGCCACAATGTAACAATGTTCAGAGACAGGAAATAGCTGTTATTAGCTGTCTGTAACAGACAGAGCAGCTAGAAACATCTAAATAACCTGCCCACAGTAACAATGTCACCATGTAATAAATGTCAGAATGTTAATCTGGGAGAGGAAAGATTTTACAATGAGCAAACACTGACTAAATCATTTATACATAATTATGGTAAAAAATGAAGCACTTTTTTTACTACATTATTTTCACTGGAGTTCCTCTTTAAGTGTGTGTGGATGTGGTACATGTCACCGGAAAAGATCAATAAGTTCGATCATAACGCCTCCCCCCTATGTTGGAGAGGATGTAATGAGAATGGTTCTCTTCTACACATATTCTGGAGCTGTCCCAAACTCAGAAAAATGTGGGAAGATATAGAAACCTGCCTTAAAAAACTACCAGTATCATTGGACACAATCTCCCCCTCTATGTCCCTCTTACACCTCGGAACTATGGACATGCCACCCAGAGAACGACTGATAATGAACCATATTTTTATCACAATAAGACAAATAATCGCTAGTAACTGGAAATCTACATATGTACCCCAAATTGATGAAATATTAAAAACGGTTGAATCTAACCTATTAGCAGAAAAGTCATGGGCTATTAGAAATGGCAATGTTCAGTCGTTCCTGGGAAGAGCATGTTTATGGCCTATCATATACCCTGAAACAACTCTAGGGGACTTCTAAAACTTCTAGAACTTCGGAACTAATACCCTCAGCTTGGGAGCTCTGGTTGTTTAGCTGTTTAGCTGTTTAGCTGCTGCTGCAACCTTTAGGTATAATAGAATATGCCTATACTCTTGGGGAAAATTTGATGTCCTCTTATTAGGGAAAATATGAAGTACACAATGATATGAGACTTACAACTGATAACTGATGACCTGATGGACACTTATATCCATTTTCTTTTTCCATATCTGTCAGAGACTATAACGCAATACATAATGACTCCTGGGAACTGTTTATTGTTATTGTATTTGATGTTTATGTTATTATATGTGTTTAATTATATTTATCAACTAGTAGATCTAACTATTTTCTAGCTAATTCAGTCTAGTTTGGTTATTATCTAATAATAGCTTTATTAAGCCTAGACATAATTTTATTAGGATTTAAGTCACAAACATATATGAGCATCTTAAATATATGAGCATCTTTAATATATTATTTCAATAGATAAACCATTTAAGGACCCTCTCTCTGGAAACACAGGGATATTTGGTCCCTATTTCAGTTAGAGGGATACCTTGTAATAATAAGTTGCAACAAACGTGTCGAATGATATGCAACAGAGCAAGTACTAAAATATAGACTAAGATACAGAATATCTACAATATTCCAATACTCTCCACCCTTCAATCAATATTGAGGTCAACATTGAACATTATGACTATAACCTCTCCAGAATTCAATCTTAACCTCAACCACTAAGGCCCGCTGCTTGGGGGTTATACTTGACTCAGAGCTCTCCTTTAAACCTCACATTGCCTCATTAACCACCACCTGCTATTTCCAGCTCAAAAATATATTCCGTATCCGTCCCTTCCTCACACAAGAAGCCACCAAAATGCTTGTTCATGCCTTAATCATCTCCCGCCTAGACTACTGCAACACCCTGCTCTGTGACCTACCAAAAAACAGGCTAGCACCTCTCCAATCCCTTCTAAATTCAGCGGCCTGCCTCATTTACCTTTCCACACGCTCTTCCGATGCAGCCCCACTGTGCCATTCTCTCCACTGGTTACCCATTACCCAGAGGATCCAGTTCAAAGTCCTGACTCTAACATACAAAGCCCTCCACGAGTTGCCTCCTCCATACATCTCCTCACTAATCTCAAGATATTGTCCCTCCCGCAACCTTTGCTCCTCCCAAGAAATTCTCCTGGCCTCTAAGCTGATCACCTCCTCTCATGCTCGCATCCAGGACTTTACACGAGCATCACCCCTTATCTGGAACTCTCTTCCACAGCCTGTACGTCATGCTCCAAACCTGGACATCTTCAAACGCACTCTTAAAACACACCTTTTCAGACAAGCTTATAACATTCTATAGCCCTTATTTACTTCTCTGTCACAATGTAATCAGAGGCAAAGAATCACTGCCTCATCCATCCTCCACCCCCTTACCTAGTGTGTCCCCCACAACCCATTAGATTGTAAGCTCGCAAGGGCAGCGTCATCCTCCTAATGTTTACTGTTCTTGTAACAATATTTGTGCTGCTTGGAACTCTGCTGTACATTTGTTAGTTGTATCTATGTTCCCCTTGTCGTCTTATTGTGCTCTGTAAAGCGCTGCAGAATATGTTGGCGCTATATAAATAAATAATAATAATAACAATAATAATAATCTTAGATCAAAACATTTGGAACTATGTGCCATACCTACCTTCTTCCACTAATCAGAACTGTGGACTATCTGAGATCTCTGTAGGGTGGTTTAGTCCCCCATTTTTCAGATAGCCAGGTTCAACCCAAGAACTAATTTAAATAATGCTAGGTTCAAGGTACTAGTCCTATAGGCCCACCCGCCTAACCTATAATCTGGAAGATATAGGTTATAACTGACATTATCAGATCAGAATATGACCCTCTAACAACATCTCTATCAGAAATGATTCAAAGAACCTTATAAACAATTTTGTTATGCTACAATGAAAATATCCTACCCTGCTTGTATGACAGATATTTACTTGGTTTATTTCTTTACTCTTACTATACACTGCATACTGCATACAGCATATTTTATCCTGTAAATTGTATATTTACCGTTACTACAATGTAGTTTGTTTCAGCATTGTCATTACTGTGACTGTTTGTATAATTTCAAAATTATTTAATAAAAATTATTGAAACTGAACTTATAGCACAGAGAAGGTATATTAAATAATCAAGATAAAAAGATGGTGAATATTCTCAAAAGTGAATAATTGCAAAGTCATTGCAGTAAAAATAAAATGCAAGTACTCGTTCCAGATGGGGGTCCTCAAAAACCATGAATGAAAAAAGGAAAACATTAGGTAAGTGATGGCCTACCAAAAATGAACACGGCAAAATTGTGACATACTATGCAGATCAACTTGATTGCTTGATACAGATATTAGTACCTACATATTATAAAACTTACAGTGGTTACAAAAAGAGCAAAACAATTTTCAATTCAAAAACAACTCTCTAACCACTAATCCGTTTGGGGGCAAGATTCACTTGTGTTCTGTGAGCAACTATAATTTGCCAAAATAGATTATGCAGAGCAGAAAGTTACCAGGGGTAGTTTATGTAAGAATATATCTTATTTTGCAAGCAAAAGCAGCAAGAGACAATGACAGGATTTACAAACACTCCAAAAAAGGTAATAAATGAAAAGTGATGGAATTGGATTGTTTGGATGTATTGGATGTTAGCTCCAGAGGTGTTGCTACGGTGTAATGTAACTAAAGCTTGGGAAGTCATAAAGATACCATACTGACAGCAAGTTCTTTGCCATTGTTTTCAATACACCAAGAGAGGAGGTAAAGTTAGTCTTTAACCGCTTCTGGATCACGTTAATTGAAATCTACGCCCCGTTTATGTATGTTTATTCCTGACAGGGTGTAGAGTTCAATTACTGTGTCATACGGACCCCCTCCGCTCCCACCTATCTCTCCCTCGCCGCACGCCCTACGCTCTGCCGCTGCTATGACGGCACAGCTCTGTGAGCCAGTCAGGAGTAGATTTCATTAGCTCCTGACTCCGTGATCACTGTGAGCCAATCTGATTGGCTCACATTGATGACAGCGTCAGAAGCCAATGAAAACAGCTCCTGACCAACTCACAGAGCTCTGCCGTCACTACGAGGGGCAAGCAGGAATGGGTGAGCCGCGTCACTGGCAAGAGCAGCGGGTCCATGCAGTGATTTGTTGGTAAGCCCCATTTCTGGTACCAGCAGTCTCTGGTCCTTGAAGGCATGAAAATGTAAAGGAAGGAATATAGTAGCCACTTTTGTGTAGTTCAGGTAAATGATTAATAGCTTCCAAATATTGATCATTTACCATCTTTAACACCTGCACCAGTGAATATTAGATATGTCTTGAGCAGAAATCTTGTTTCATATTGGTTGGACCACTGCTGCCACCAGCTTTAACCACTTGAGGACCTAGCCTTTACCCCCCCCCCCCCCTTAAGGACCAGCGCTGCTTTTTCAGATCTGTGCTGGGTGGGCTCTACAGCCACCAACACAGATCAAATGACAGGCAGAGCGACCAGACCGCCCCCCTTTTTTCCCCACTAGGGGGATGATGTGCTGGGGGGGTCTGATCGCTCCTGCATGCTGTGGGTGGCGGGGGGGGGGCACCTCAAAGCCCCCTCCACCGCAGGATTCCCCCTCTCCCTCTCCCCCTCCCTTCTCCGAGAGATCGGAGGCTGCACAGGAACGGATCTGTCCTGTGCAGCCTCTAACAGGCTCCCCGCTGTCATGTGACAGCGATCCCCGGCCGCTGATTGGCCGGGGATCGCTGATCTACTACAACGCTGCTACTGTAGCAGCGTTGTAAAAATGTAAACAAAGCGGATTATTTCCGCTTGTGTTTACATTTAGCCTGCGAGCCGCGATCGGCGGCCCGCAGGCTAATCACGGAGCCCCCCGCCGTGAAATGACACGAAACAGCCGCTCGCGCGAGTGGCTGTTTCCTGATTAATTAGCCTGCAGCCGGCAACGCAGATGTGCGTCGCTGGTCCTGCAGCTGCCACTTTGCCGACGCGCGGTATGAATGCGCGGTCGGCAAGTGGTTAACCTGCCTAGTACAGTACAAAACCATGAGAATGCCTCTCGCTTCTCATTTCCTGCTGCTCTTTTCCTTGACTTTGTTCATACAAAGAACAGGAATTTCTGAACAATGTCCAACTGGTGTAGTCTAATCTCTAAAAAACTACAAAACATTGTACAGTGTATGCATAACTTCATAGTCATGGTAACCAATTATGATTCATGCTGTGGTTATCTGGTTGCGGTAAAGTAGTTGTCATTGTTTGTTACGCTTTATTTTAATCCCTTTTGCTTTTTGCATTGTTTATTAAATGGGCCTGAATATTTTTAACACACTGTAATTATGACGTATATAAAATGTCTTTAGTAAAAGGTACCATGACAGCCAACACATTATGAAATTTCTATCTACTGAAAATAATTAAATGTAGTTTAAAGAGAATCTGTATTGTTAAAATCGCTCAAAAGTAAACATACCAGTGCATTAGGGGACATCTCCTATTACCCTCTGTCACAATTTCACCGCTCCTCGCCGCATTAAAAGTGGTTAAAAACAGTTTTAAAAAGTTTGTTTGTAAACAAACAAAATGGCCACCAAAACAGGAAGTAGATTGATGTACAGTATGTCCACACATAGAAAAATACATCCATACACAAGCAGGCTGTATACAGCATTCCTTTTGAATCTCAAGAGATCATTTGTGTGTTTCTTTCCCCCCATGCACTGAAGTTTCAGGCTGCTCTTTTCTTCCTGCAAACAGCTTTGCCCTTGTTTGTAATTCCTCAGTATGTGAAAGCCCAGCCAGCTCAGAGGACGATTTATCCAACTTGTAAAAGATAAGAGAGAAGAGAGAAGCTGCTCTAATCTAAATAACACACAGGCAGTGTGCATAGAGGGGCCAGGAAGGGTGAGTTCATAGCAGAACCACAACACTGAAGAACTTGGCAGCCTTCCAGACACAGGCCGACAAGTCTGACAGGGGAAAGATACATTGATTTATTACAGAGACAGTGATAGTATAAAGTGCTGCAGTTAGCCAGAACACATTAGAATAGCTTTTGGAACTTGTAGGATGATAAAAAACAGGATGCAATTTTTGTTACGGAGTCTCTTTAAGCTACAGAACAATCAAAATTTCAAGAAGTCTGTTGATTTATAAAAAAGCATGGTGTCTGCCAGTTAACACAACTCCCATAAGTGACTGCGACATTTGGGCTGGGCTGACATTTCCGAAACAAAGGCAAGCAGGAATGTTGGAATTAACCTTGCCAACATCAGGGGTCTCTAAATAATAAGCTACAAGCAAAAAACAAGCACTGGGCTGTCTAAGTATGGCAATTTCACCATTATTTAGTGAATATATCTCCATATGCTAATTTGTTGATGTCTAATGAGTCAGACAAATTTGGCTCAGAGCGTTGTGAAACCTACACTGGCTCTATTAATGCAAAATTATAGTGCAGTATCACACAATTAGAATTTACCTTGCTGTTGTTTAGTGCGATTTTACACTGAACTTTGATACTTTGGTTGTATAGTCCAATAAAAAGGCACAAACAGTTTCTGCTCTATTTGCTATATAGATTTTCATAGCTAATTATCTGGCACTGTACAAGTCACCAAAACATACTGTATTGCTTATGCACTCCACAGAGAAGAATGTTCTCTTCTCATCCCAGAATGAGTGCAGGCTCTGGAATTATTACACCAGCAAGTGAATAGATTCGGCTGCTCATGCTTGAGTAAATCAATTTTGAAAATGCACATTGCATATAATCTTTCATCCGATTCTTTAGCAGATGGCTTTGGGTTCGCTTTCCAAGCTTTCCAAGCTCCAAAGAGCATTTTGATCTATCGGTAACTAAACACCATGTAGTAAAGTCTCTTTATATTGGATCCAATATTCAGGATTTCCGTTTAACATTGTTCATGTGAAACCCTTATTAGACTGTTTCAGATCTCCCTTCTTTCCATTACACAAAAATAGGTGTATCATTCTTTCCTCATAATCTTGCCAATTGTACATCATGAGTGGTGAATACTATGCAGCGTTAGCAGTGACATGACATGACTTCTGGATGGGGGCCAGTATCTCCTCTCCTGTATCCTAGTTATGCTAGATATCAGAAAGAAGTCTTTATTTAAAGCATGTATTCATTCATTCTAGCCAATGCTTTTTAGATGCTTTCATAAATATAACAGTGAGTGCAAAAGCATCATTTTCAGCACGATCTGTTACTTGTCCAATAATCATTATTATTTTTATAGAATGATAAATATACACAAATAAGACACTTTGTTCGGTTGAGTTTTTTCTCTTAAAAAGGGATTTTGTTTTAAAATAAATTGTTTAAATTACTATTTCAATTACCAGAGGACTTTTCAGAAGTGCCTTTTAAGCACTCACACCAAACTGAAAAGGAGAAGAAATTGGTGTTTTATTATGGTTTTATGTGTATCCAAAAAGACATTATACAATACATATAAAATAATAAATCCTACTCTACAGTATTCCAAAAGCGAGGTATTTTTGGACATGCTCACTCCTTGTCTTAAAGGCTTCCTAAAGTAAACTTAATCTGGCCAGTTTAATTTACCTGGAACTTCTTCTTGCCCACTGTAGTTCCTCAGGTCTCTCACTGTCGTTTTGCACTAATCCGTTCAGCAGCTGAGCTTCTCTGAGCACTGGCCAGCTGAGCTAGTTGCAGGCTACTGTGCATGCATGACCCTGGCTGTGCGCCTACCTGACCACGCTCCCGTAGCTGGAAGCATTCTGTCCATGCACAGTTGCAATTTATTTTTAACTGTGCAAGCTTAGAGAAATCAAGGAGGCACACAGCCCAAGGCCACACATGCAGCTTTCAGAGGGGACGTCGGCTGAATGGATCAGAGCAGAACGACAGTGAGGGACCAGAAGAACAAAAGACAGTTAGAAGAAGCCCTAAGTGAGTTAAACTGGCCACTTTGGGTTTCCTTTATGTTGATGCATGATGTTCAGTGTCATACATAATAACTTATCTGATGCAATAAAGTATCTACTAAGCGTAGCACTACCCTGACTCCTTTCCCACCCCACAACTACTTTTGCTGCTTTCCACATTGCTCCAACATAGCCACGGTCCCTCTGCTGCCTCACTCACCAAAACCACATCTTTTATTACTTTATATAACAGAGTAAGATCAGTATCTATAACAGCCATGCCTCTCATCCAAACATCAGTGAGGGGGAAGTGGAACATCCTTGTTTGAATTTCAGTCATTGAGGTAAGTGAACCAGGGGTGAGGGGGATTTGGATGAGAGGGGTTTAAAGGAAATAATATAGTTTAATGTGAAACCACCACTGAGAAAAGAGCAATGTCTTCACCTTAGCTCTGAACATTGCCAGGATTGATGACAAAATGTATTTCAGCTTTCATACAAGCAAGTAAAACAACTCCATATAACAACAAGATCCTTTTCTGAGCAGCCAATTATTTATACAGAAATGGGGGTAGTTTCTACACAGTGTGTACTCCACAGAGAGAGTATAGATTCCAAGCTGGCAAAGTTGGACAATTTTAGTTCATTTCAATTTCAGTAGCTGGCTGCTAACTGAACTGGAAATGTAGTTTTTCATAGCATTCCGTTAAAAGCCTTGTGCAGCCTGCAATACTTTTGCAGAAATTTAAAAGACAGTGGAGCTTCATTTTAAATATGCTTGCATTTTAATAGCATTCATAGTACTATAGAGAAGAGGTTTAGGGGGCAGATTTTTGTCTTGGCTTATAAAATGAAATTTTACGTTTGGAAGGCATCATGTTTAAAGCGAACCTGACAGCTGTCTAATGTAAAGCTTAAGCTAAATGTCTCTCAGAGATTGTTGTAAAAGCTATTATTGTGTGTTAGCAGTGTTTTTTTTTTCCTGTACAAAGGCAAGTGTTTTAAAGTGGAATTGCCTTTAAAGGGATACTGTAGGGGGGTCAGGGGAAAATGAGTTGAACTTACCCGGGGCTTCTAACGGTCCCCCGCAGACATCCTGTGTTGGCGCAGCCACTCACCGATGCTCTGGCCCCGCCTCCGGTTCACTTCTGGAATTTCAGACTTTAAAGTCTGAAAACCACTGCGCCTGCGTTGCCATGTCCTCGATCCCGCTGATGTCATCAAGAGCACACAGCGCAGGCCCAGTATGGTCTGTGTCTGCGCAGTACACTCCTGGTGACATCAGCGGGAGTGAGGACACGGGCGTGCAGGCGCAGTGGTTTTCTGACTTTAAAGTCAGAAATTCCAGAAGTGAACTGGAGGCGGGGCCGGAGCATCGGTGAGTGGCTGCGCCAACACAGGATGTCTGCGGGAGACCATTAGACGCCCCGGGTAAGTTCAGCTCATTTTCCCCCGACCCCCCTACAGTATCCCTTTAAATGAAACCTGAAGGAATATGGAGGCTGCCTTCCTTATTCCTGTTTAACCACTTCAGCCTACAGCTTCGAAAATCTTATGCATCCAAGCAATGTTCACCTCCCATTCATTCGCTAATAACTTTATCGCTACTTATCAAAATTAATTGATCTATATCTCGTTTTTTCCGCCACTAATTAGGCTTTCTTTAGGTAGTACATTTTGCTAAGAGCCACTTTACTGTAAATACATTTTAACAGGAAGATTAACCACTTCACCACTGAGGGGTTTTACCCCCTGACCACCAGAGCAATTTTCACCTTTCAGCGCTCCTTCCATTCATTCGTCTATAACTTTATTATTACTTATCCCAATGAAATGAACTATATCTTGTTTTTTTCGCCACCAATTAGGCTTTCTTTAGGTGGGACATTATGCCAAGAATTATTTTATTCTAAATGTGTTTTAATGGGGAAATAGGAAAAAATGTGGGAAAAAATTATTATTTTTCAGTTTTCGGCCATTATAGTTTTTAAATAAAGCATGCTACTGTAATTAAAACCCATGAAATGTATTAACCCATTTGTCCCGGTTATAAAACCATTTAAATTATGTCCCTATCACAATGTTTGGCGACAATATTTTATTTGGAAATAAAGGTGCATTTTTTTCAGTTTTGCATCCATCCCTAATTACAAGCCCGCAGTTTATAAAGTAACAGTGTTATACCCTCTTGACATAAATATTTAAAAAGTTCAGTCCCTAAGGTAACTATTTATGTTTTTTTTTTTTATTGTATTTTTTTTTTTTTTTAATTACAAAAAAAAAATAAAAATTGGGGAGTGTGGGAGGTAATGAGTTAATTTATTGTGTAAATGTAATGTTTGTATATGTAAAATGCTTTTAGGGTGTAGTTTACTATTTGGCCACAAGATGGCCACAGAGTGTTTGTTTACATGCGACCTGTAAGCGTCCGGAAGGACGCTTACAGGAAGCAGTAGGAGGCTGGGAGACGCACAATGATCTCGCTGTTTCTGAAAGAAGCAGCAGATCATTGCGGGGGCTAGATCAACGAACGGGAATGGATTTTCCCGTTCATTGATCTCCGGGCGAGCGGGCGGCGGCGTGCACGAGCGGCGGGTGCGCGCGCACGAGCGGCGGGAGCGCGGACAGCGGCGGTAGCGCGGAAGGTACGGATTTCTCCGTCCCTGGTTTTTTAGGAGTGAAAAAAGGGGCGGAGAAATTCGTACCGCTGGGGGTAAAGTGGTTAAGATAGAAATGGAAAAAAAACATTATTTCTCAGTTTTTGGCCATTATAGTTTAAAATTAATACATGCTACAGTAATTAAAACCCATGCATTTTATGTGCCCATTTGTCCCGCTTATTACACCATTTAAATTACGTCCCTATCACAATTTATGGCGCCGATATTTTATTTAGAAATAAAGGTGCATTTTTTCAATTTGCGTCGATCACTATTTACAAGCTTATAATTTTAAAAAATGTAATAAGATACTCTCTTGACATGT
The DNA here is from genome assembly GCF_040937935.1 of Hyperolius riggenbachi. NCBI lineage: Eukaryota > Metazoa > Chordata > Amphibia > Anura > Hyperoliidae > Hyperolius > Hyperolius riggenbachi. The sequence continues at coordinate 383,154,692 of NC_090646.1, read as the reverse complement.
ATATTTAAAAAGTTCAGACCCTTAGGTAACTATTTATGTCGTTTTTTTTTTTTTAATTGTAATTTTTTTAATTATTTTTTTTAATACAAAAATGTATTTGGGTAATTTTAGTTTGGGAGGTAAATAGCCAATTTTAGATGTAAAATAATGTATTTTTTATTCAATACAGGTATGTGGGTGCAGTTTACTATTTGGCCACAAGATGGCCACATTCAAAAAGTTCCTAGATGCGAACGATGTCGCATCTAGGAACTAAAATGAAGAGAAATTGTTTCCTGGGGGCAGAAATACCACGCTCTCTGATGAGAAAGCGTCGGTATTTCTGCCGGGGACTTGGATCGGTGAATGGGAATTATATTCCCATTCACTGATCGGGGGGGCAGCGGGAGGCAGCGGGGGCGCGCGCGGGCGCGCGCCCGATCGCGCGCACCACACGGCTGCAGCACCACTGCCTATCTGGACGGATATATGCGTCCAGATATGGCGAAGTGGTTAAAAAATACATTTTGACTGGCGGCAATGATGATCTGCCCATTTCTGAAGTGTCAGAGTCACATACCTAGGACAAGTACGCAATCAGTGAAGCAGCAGTCAGTCAGAACACCTGATGTGCTGATCCTCTCTGTAAATCATGGATCCAAAACAAATCTGCAAATTAACCAGGCAATTATTGCGATCAAAAGGAAGTGAGCCACACCGTCCAATTCCTCCATATTCCTCTTGCTTCAAGTTTCCTTTGAAAGAGTGAGGAGCCCAGTTATGGATTAGCTGATGGACCCATTACTTACAGTTTGCCTACCTGGTTATGGCCAATGGACAATGCAGCTGCTCTTGTCTTACAATACAGCAGGATTTGCAAGAATCTAGTGCCCTCTGTTTCAGTACTATTTTTGCAAACCCCATTCAGAAGGAAATGGTAAATGGTTTAAAACATTCATCATTCAGCAATCCAGCTTGATAAAGTGCTATAAATGATTGTAACATATGTACGCTACTGCATTGTTTTTTGTATTAAAATTGATACATTCTTGTTTCCAGGCACAAGAAAAACAAGGCACCGAATCCTTAGTAATAAATGAGCCGTGGGATTGAGAATTCCAAAAAGAATGGTGATACATTTAAATCTAACGCTACAACTATGGAGACAGGTTGTCTAAGATAAAAACAGGGAACACAAAGAGCCCCAATAGTGTAATATGTACCGGTAAATGGTTACTAGATAGAGTAAATATTAATACTCACAAACCAGGGTTACCATTAGGCGACCACTGTAAAGGCAGGTGGAGAGATTTTCCTGACCCCACTCAGGAATAAGAAGTCGCTCTCTGTAGATGAGAAAAGGGGGTTCAACCCTCCACCCAGGGGGGACTCAATATTATGCAGGAGAACAGAGGTGCCAAAAGGATAAAAGGAAGCTAAATGAGCTTATAAACCTAATTCTTGGTAATTAGAGGAGGTAGTGGTGGACTTACCTCCTCCAAGTAGACACACAATGACTGTAGTAAAGACAGTCAATATATTTTATTTATGAACTCCAAATATGCAATGCGTTTCGCAGGTTTGAACCCGCTTCATCAGGTAATAACAATGGAGCAATAGCATATGTGGTCAGTAGAAGAGCCAGGCAATTCTGTGTCACAAAAAAAAGTTAGTGTGATACGGTATGTGTTTTTGTAAGATGTGAATTTTAGCAAATATAACTTTTTCGAAAATGTGTTTTTCACTTTCATTGGCTTCAGTGCATTGCCAACAATGTGTTTTTGCATGTCCAATCATTTTTCAGACTATTACAGAAAACTTTCACAAAACTTATGGTCATATTTGTTTATAATTAGCCATATCATCTCTGGTGTTGCTTTGTGGGATGGTGAGAGATTTAACAAATAGCTCCATAGGCCATTCCTAGCAAATCAGTGCCTTTGACATCCTCACATTTACCACTCACAGGCTGCTTTACCTTGAATATCCATTATCCAAACACAGCATCTAAAGGTGATACAAGAAGATGGAATGGCCACACAGTGCTCTCAATGCAACTTTATAGCGCACACATCTTGTTACTAAAAAATAAAAAAAAAAAAGCAAGAAAGATACCACAGTTTGCATTGAGATTGCAGTATGTGCTCCAGGCTGCTTGAAACAATCTACTGCATAAGTGTACAAGTGCCTTCAGAAATTGCATGCAACTGTATGTTTTACTATAAATTCTGCCATGTATTATTATGGATTTGCAAACTTCAGAGTGAGCTAAAATCTAAATCAAGTCAGTATTTGGTGCGACTACCCTAGGCCTTTCAGGGCTCGTTTCCACTATAGCGAATCTGCATGCGGTATCCGCATGCGGATTTGCATAGGCAATGCAAGTGGATGGGGCTGTTTCCAGTTGTGCGGCTGCGGGAGCGGGTTTTTTTTGCGGCAGAAATCTGCACGGCAGAGCCGTCAGATTTCGCGTGCGAGAGGAATGCACGCGAATCGCCGCTAATGCTTTTAAATAGGGAAACCGCATGCGGGTTGAGCATGCGGTTTTTGCCGCAAATTTGCATGCGATTTCGCATAGGTATAATGTTAATTTACACAGGCAGTGACATGGTTAAATTCGCACATACCCTTACCTATGCGGAATCGTATGCGAAATCACGGCAAAAACCGCATGCAGAATCGCACCCGCATGCGATTTTGTCCGCGGTGGAATGCAGGCGATTCCGCACCGCAACAGTGGAAACGAGCCCTAAAACAGAATTAGTTCTTATAGGTACACTTGCACATAATTAAGGATTTTGTAGTATTATAGTCAGGTGTATGATTAATCAGTGTCATTAGCTAAAAAAAAAAAAAAAATGAAGAGGTTGAGGTTTAAAACAGGGTGAATAACAGCCAAGCTCGGCTACCAAGGTGAGGTGGTAAAATACTGCTTTATGTCACAGGTCATGCACCATGGCAAGACTGAGCACAGCAAAAAAAACACAAAGAGCCTGATGCACTATACTCAAGTAAAGCTGCTGTGCACAGGCACAACCATTACTGGGTGCTTAACCACTTCACCCCCAAGTGTTTTTACCCTAACGGACCAGAGCAATTTTCACCTGTCAGCGCTCCTACCTTTCATTTGCCAATAACGTTATCACTACTTGTCACAACTAAATGATCTATATCTTGTTTTTTCACCACCAATTAGACTTTCTTTGGGTGGTACATTATGCTAAGAATTATTTTTATTCTAAATGCATTTCAACGGGAATAATACGAAAAAATGGGAAAAAAATTATTATTTCTCAGGTTTCAGGCATTATAGTTTTAAAATAAATGTACTACAGTGAATAAAACCCCACACATTTTATTTGCCCATTTGTTCCAGTTATTACAATGTTTAAATTAAGTCCCTAGTACAATCTATGGCGACAATATTTTATTTGGAAATAAAGGTGCATTTTTCCAGTTTTGCGTCCGTCCCGTCACTAATTACAAGCCCATATACGCAAATATAACAGTAATATACCCTCATGCAATATATAGTAAAAAAAAAAAGTGGAGTTCCTGTCTTTTTTTTTTTTTTTACAAGGGTTTTTTTTGGGCAACTATGGGAGGGGGGAGGGGGGGCAGAGGTTAGGAAGGAGGTGATAATCGTGTGTTTATACTTACTGTATATACACCCATACAAGCTGAATTTTTGACCCCCAAAAAGGGGGTCAAAAGTTGGGGGGTCGGCTTGTATGTGAGTCTTCCCTGGTGGTCTAGTGGTGGCCTAGTGGTGGGTGGTGGGTGGTCCGCGCCCCGCTCCCCCCGCGGCCGCCGCTGCTATTACCTGCTTAGGCAGCGGCCGCTTCCTAATCCGCGTTCCCCTCTGAAGTTTCAGCGTGTATCACAGCAGCGCGCCCGGCACTGCTGCTGTGACGATGCAGGGGGCAGGAAAGAGCGGTTCCCCTGGTAACGGCGATACAGATCGCCGCTATAGGGAGCCGTGCTCTTTCCTGCACTCTGCATCGTCACAGCAGCAGCGCCGGGCGCGCTGCTGTGATACACGCTGAAACTTCAGAGGGGAACGCGGATTAGGAAGCGGCCGCTGCCTAAGCAGGTAATAGCAGCGGCGGCCGCGGGGGGAGCGGGGCGCGGGGGGAGCACTACCTACCTATGCTGGGCACTATACTGGCTAAACTGGGCACTATACTGGCTAAACTGGGCACTATACTAGCTAAACTGGGCACTATACTAGCTAAACTGAGGCACTACCTACCCATACTGGGCGCTATACTGGGCACTATACTGGCTATACTGGGCACTATACTGGCTATACTGGGCACTTTACTAGCTATACTGGGCACTATACTAGCTATACTGGACACTACCTACCTATACTGGGCACTATACTAGCTATACTCAGACACACCGGTGGGGCTGCACCAATCCAGCATTTCCTACCCCCGGCTTATATGGGGGTCAATCATTTTTCCCTGGTTTTTCAGGGAAAAGTTGGGGGGTCGGCTTATATGCGGGTCGGCTTATATGCGAATATATACGGTATGTATTTTCTTTTTACCACTAGATGTTCTCACACTCACTCTTAAGGTGGCCACTAACGGTCCAATTTCTAGCGAAAAATCGTTATGGTGGCCAGTAATGATCCAATCTTTTTCATCCAATCTTACCATTTCTATGTAATATAAGGGAAAGCCTATAGTATTCATTCAATCTATTCACTCAGTTTACTCTTCTACTACATAGATTTGGTAAGATTGGATGAAAAAGATTGGACCATTAGTGGCCACCCTTACAGCGATCAGAAATTCTGATCGGATTGGTTGTAAATAATCACCGTTGATGGGCACAATCAATTACAGACCATTATAAAATCGCCTGATTGGATTTTTGTTGAACCAAAATTTGAATTTTTTTGTTGGTTGTGATAGATAGGAAGCAAAGATTGGTTAATTGATGGTGTAGTGAATGATTTCACTTCCGATCAGAATTTCCGATAACTCAAACGATTTTTCGCTGGAAATTGGATCATTAGTGGCCACCTTTAGAATGAGCACAGTGACAGTGCTGTTACAGCAAAGCTCACCGGCTTCTCATTGAAGCCATGATTTTTGCTTTGCGGGTACTTTGATTGGTCCCAACCGGTACCCGCATGGGGGGGTTTTGCGCACATAAATGGTAGCGGCGACGGGGGAGGATGTTTTAAAACGTAGTGTGGTTCATTAATTAAGAGGGACCAACAGGATGTTTTAAAACAATGTGTGGCGGGTAGTGGTTAAAACTCGCGTTAACCCAGTAATGCGTGTGTCGTTAAAGGGAACCTTAACTGAGAGGGATATGGATGTTTCCATTTAAACAATACCATTTGCTTGGCAGTCTTGCTGATCTCTTTTGCTGCAACAGTGGCTGAATCACACACCTGGAACTAGCATGCAGCTAATCCAGTCTGACTTCAGTCAGAGCACCTGATCTGCATGCTTGTTCAGGGGCTGTGGCTAAAATTATGAGAGACACAGGATCAGCAGGAGAGTCAGGCAACTGGTATTATTTTAAAAGTAAAAATCCATATCCTTCTCAGTTTAGGTTCCCTTTAATGGGTGATGATCTTGCAGAGTTACTACTGGTAAAATTGCCATGTGCTGGTTGCACACAGCAACTTCACCGGTGCAAAGTTTATCAGGCCCAATGTAGTTGTATTACACCAGCAAACAAGAAAATTGGGATTTCAAAATGTGCTGTTAAAGCTTCTTTTGGAGAAACACCAAGGAAACAGGAAAAGATGAGGTCCATAGGCACAGTGAACACCAAGCAAAGGTAGTGCATCAGATAAAATACACATCATGCTTACTTCCCTTTGATAGATGAAGAATATACCCATCTACTGTCTGTAGAAATCTGGCCAGAAGATGTCTTTGTGAAAGAACTGTGACCAAAAATCTTCCACTTCAATATGGAAACAAGGCCAAGCAATTCAATCTTTCACAAAAAAACATAAGAATTTGGTTGCAGGAAAATGTCAGCAGCTACTCTGTACTAGTGAATCAAAATTTTAAATATTTGTCTTTGGCAGAAGGTAATTTGTACTTTACTGAAGGAATGGTGAGTGGTATGATAATAAGTGCGTGCAGACAACAGTGAAACATAGTAAAGCTTTTTTGTAGGCTTGGAGCTGCATTTCTGCAAATGGGTTTGGCTTATTGTTTCTGTATTAGTGGTACCCTCATCAATGCTGAGAAATACAAGCAGATAATTTACCATTATGCAGTACCACAAGGAAGGCATCTGACTGGCCTCAAAATGTTCCTGGTACAGGACTGCAACCCTAAACATACAGCCAATTGATAACTAACTTCAGCACAACAAAGTAATGGTATGGTCCACACAGAGCCCTAACCTCAACATCACTGAGTTTGCTTTGGGATTAAAAAACAGATGGGGAAATAACCGCAGTTTGTAGTTGGCGTGCACCATGGGGGCAGCTAGAGCCAGCCATGTGCATGTATTGGCATCTTCCCTACAGGAGGACTTAGAGACTGGGGGTGGGGCTTAGAGTTTAGCGGCCAGGGGCGCCCATGCAGTGAGAGCATTGTATTAAATAGACCATACCATTGTACTCGCCCTTAACCTCCCTGGCGGTGCATTTCTGTCAGGAATTAGGAGTCAAAAGCGGTAAAAAAAATTCATGAATTTTAGGCCTCCAATTCTTAAAGGAGTTATCAGGCAAAGTTATGTCAATGTGAAAGGTCTACCTGCCGCTGTTCACAAGGCTAATCTGAGCAGGATCTCATCTTTCATTTCTCAAACAAAGCTGCACCGGCTCCGCAATTTGGGTCGTTTGTTTTTCCTGCCCCGGAAGTAATATGGGCATTACTGTAGCTAAACTTCCCTGTTCCTTTACGTGGAACGCAAGGGGAAGTTGCTCTGCAAAGCGTGCTTCCGTACATTGAGGTATGGCTGTGCACGCGTACTGAGCCGCCAGAAGGGTTTGAGCTTGCTTCGTCACTCGCAAGCCAAACCCTCCACTTCTGCCGCCGCCCATCAAACACGCCCACTCCTCCCAGCCCACTCCTTTCAGCTGCTGCCTCGCCTTCTGCACACTCCCATTAATTTGATGTATTCCCAATTTTTGAATTACAGTAAGTAAAAATTATTCTTAAAAAAAACGGCTGGGAGGAGTGGGCATGTTTGATGGGTGGCGGCAGAAGTGGAGGGTTTGGCTTGCGAGTGACGAAGCAAGCTCAAACCCTCCTCCGGCTGCTCAGTACGCGTGTGCAGCTGTACGTGAACGCATTTGAGTGGCAGCAGAAGGTAATTCTGTGTACAATATAGCTATTGTTCTCTGCGCCAGCGTCCTCTCAGCTTCAATAGTAACACTGCGCCTGCATTGCCAATGCAGTTCCGGGTCGCAGAGGAGCCCGACCTTGAGGTCGGGTCCCCGACCGAAGCTTACCACGCCAAATTAATACATTTTTCAGGGGAACGTAGGGGGCGCGATCCAACTCAAAAAAAGGTTAGTAACACGAAGGCATGCGTGTTTCACATAACATACTTTGCCTGATGAATCATTTAAGTCTTAACTCACCAAAATACATCACAATAAAAGCCTGGTAGACATTCTGCGTATAAATAAAAGAATGGAACATAAAATTGTTGAAGTAATTAAATTTATCAATAATCTGAAAGAATAGCAAAACTGTACAAATAAAGCAGCAGATTATGCAGTATGTACATATATACTCCTAATTTATGTACATATAGTGATGCTCAAATACCCCTTTTTAAAATTCGAGTTTGGTCGAATTCGAATAGTAAATTATTCGAGGTCAGTCGAATATTCGAGTCAAATAATTTTTACTATTCGATTCGACCTCGGACTTCGAGCTCACTATTCGAGTCGGTATTCGAGCTCACTATTCGAGCTGACTATTCGAATTGGCCTTAAATAGCTTCCAACACTTGTTTTGAGGGTGAATGATGCAAGAAACATCTTTTTTTCCAAGTAACAACAGCAAGTGATTATGTGGGGATGTTCCTTTAAAAAAAAATGTGGAAAGAGAAGTTGTGTCCTAAATTTTGTTCAGTAGTGTTACTGTATATACTTGTTCTTCTTCTTCTTTATCGTTCTTCTTCTTCTTCTAGATCTTCTTCTTCTATATCTTCTTCTTCTTCTTCTTCTTCTTCATCTTCTTCTTCTTCTTCTTCATCATCTTCTTCTTCTTCTTCTTCATCATCTTCTTCTTCTTCTTCTTCATCATCTTCTTCTTCTTCATCATCTTCTTCTTCTTCTTCATCATCTTCTTCTTCTTCTTCATCATCTTCTTCTTCTTCTTCTTCATCATCTTCTTCTTCCTCTTCTTCATCTTCTTCTTCATCTTCATCTTCTTCTTCTTCTTCATCTTCATCTTCTTCATCTTCTTCTTCTTCATCTTCTTCTTCTTCATCATCTTCTTCTTCTTCTTCTTCTTCATCTTCTTCTTCTTCTTCTTCTTCATCTTCTTCTTCTTCTTCATCATCTTCTTCTTCTTCATCTTCTTCTTCTTCATCTTCTTCATCTTCTTCTTCTTCTTCTTCTTCTTCTTCATCTTCTTCTTCTTCATCTTCTTCTTCTTTTTCATCTTCTTCTTCATCATCTTCTTCATCTTCTTCTTCATCTTCTTCTTCTTCATCTTCTTCATCTTCTTCTTCTTTATCTTCTTCTTCTTTTTCATCTTCTTCTTCATCATCTTCACGTATTTCTCTTTTCAATTTTTTTTTAAAGAAATGCAGCTATTTTTGAGCGTAACAAATAGCTGGTGGGCGCACGCATGTTGGAAGCGCCATTGTATGTGCTCCCTGGCAGTGGAAACACAAAGACAGCAGGAGGTAAATTCAGCAGCAGGAGGAGGAGGATGAGTGTGTGGCAGCAGGCAGTCAATGAGGCAGGCAGCTCGCCGTGACATAATAGCCCTGGTACCTAGCGGTGATACCAGGGCTGTAAATAAACACAACAGGAGGTCCCAGACAGCGGTCGTGCAGCCCACATTGTGTCCAATACACAACTGGGACAACACAGTTTTCAACCCGGGCACCTCAGAAAAATTAAACCTTTTTTTTTTTTTTTAATGGTTTGTTTGGTTTTGGTTTTGCAACCAATATAGCTATTGTTTGACGTAATAGCTGGTGGCAGAGTGGCAGCAGAAGGTAATTCTGTGTACCCTGGCAGTGGGAAACACAGACAGACAGCAACAGCAGCAGGAGGAATGGAGGAGTAATGTGAGCAGCTATTGTTTGACGTAATAGCTGGTGGCAGAGTGGCAGCAGAAGGTAAATCATCTGTGTAGTGTACCCTGGCAGTGGGAAACACAGACAGACAGCAGCAGCAGCAGCAGGAGGAGGTATGGAGGAGCAGTGTGAGTGTGGCAGCAGGTAGGCAGCGTGACATAATAGCCCTGGTACCTAGCGGTGATACCAGGGCTGTAAATAAACACAACAGGAGGTCCCAGACAGCGGTCGTGCAGCCCACATTGTGTCCAATACACAACTGGGACAACACAGTTTTCAACCCGGGCACCTCAGAAAAATTAAACCTTTTTTTTTTTTTTTTAATGGTTTTTTGGTTTTTGGTTTTACAACCAATATAGCTATTGTTTGACGTAATAGCTGGTGGCAGAGTGGCAGCAGAAGAAGGTAATTCTGTGTACCCTGGCAGTGGGAAACACAGACAGACAGCAGCAGCAGGAGGAGGAATGGAGGAGTAGGCGAGCAGCTATTGTTTGACGTAATAGCTGGTGGCAGAGTGGCAGCAGAAGGTAAATCATCTGTGTACCCTGGCAGTGGGAAACACAGACAGACAGCAGCAGCAGCAGCAGGAGGAGGTATGGAGGAGCAGTGTGAGTGTGGCAGCAGGTAGGCAGCGTGACATAATAGCCCTGGTACCTAGCGGTGATACCAGGGCTGTAAATAAACACAACAGGAGGTCCCAGACAGCGGTCGTGCAGCCCACATTGTGTCCAATACACAACTGGGACAACACAGTTTTCAACCCGGGCACCTCAGAAAAATTAAACCTTTTTTTTTTTTTTTAATGGTTTTTTGGTTTTTGGTTTTACAACCAATATAGCTATTGTTTGACGTAATAGCTGGTGGCAGAGTGGCAGCAGAAGAAGGTAATTCTGTGTACCCTGGCAGTGGGAAACACAGACAGACAGCAGAAGGGCAGTACACAGCAGCCCACTGTAGGTGTAAAATGTGTGGCTGCAGGCGACGTAATAGTCAAAGTGAACCAGGCTGGCTTAGTGAGCAGGAGCCAGGAGGTGGTAAAGGGTGGTAAGGCACATTAACGATGGTTCCGGCAGCCAGTTCATGTCCCCCTCTCGCCGACAACAGGGGCCAGGAACTCGCCTTCCACCCACGCCTGGTTCATCTTGAGAAACGTCAGTCTGTCCACAGACTTGTGAGACAGACGCGAGCGTTTCTCGGTGACCACGCCACCAGCTGCACTGAAGCAGCGCTCGGACAGCACGCTGGAAGGGGGGCAGGACAGCACTTCCAGGGCGTACTGCGCCAGCTCGCTCCAGATCTCCATGCGCTTGACCCAATACTCCATGGGATCAACAGGGGCATCGCTGTCAAGCCCGCTGTACGACCCCATGTAGTCAGCCACCATGCGGGTCAGGCGCTGGCTGTGACCGGAGGAGGATGCTGCTGCATGCATCTCCTCTCTAGTCACTGCTGCCGGAGCCTCTACAGTCCTGTAGAGCTCGTGGCTGAGAGACAGCAGGTCTGTGGGGCGCTTGCTGCTGCTGGATGCAGGCACCTGCTGCTGCCTCTGTGCTGGCTGCTGGACAGTGGGGGTGGAAGGCTGGGGGAAGGCTTCCTCCAAGCGCTCAACAAGGGCCTGCTGCAAGCTCCTTATTTGTTGCGCTGGGTCTCCTCCTGCAGGCGGCAGGAACTGGCTCAACTTCCCCTTGAGGCGTGGGTCCAACATCATGCTGATCCAGATCTCCTCCCTCTGCTTCATCTGGATCACCCTGGGGTCCCTGCGCAGGCACGTCAGCATGTGCGCTGCCATTGGGAAGAGGCGGGCCACGTCTGCTGGCACATCGACGTCAGTGCTGTCCTCATCCTCCTCCTCTGCCGCCTCATCCTCTCTCCACCCCCGCACCAACTCAGCTGCGCTGTGCTGATCCCCCTCATCAGCAGCCAGGTCAGGGACCTCCACCAAGTCCTCCTCCTCCTCCCCCTCAGAGGTGGACTGCGCAGCTGGTTGCCGCTCCTGCTGGTCCAAGGCTGCCGCTCCCTGTTCCAGCAAAGCATCGAGGGCCCTGTTCAGCAGAGAAACCAGGGGCACCCACTCGCAGACCATAGCATGGTCCCTGCTCACCATGTTTGTGGCCTGCAGGAAGGGAGCCAGCACAAAGCACACCTGCTGCATGTGCCTCCAGTCATCATCGGGGACGATGGACGGGATGTTGCTGGTCTTGTCCCTTCTCTGAGCTGCGGAAACAGTGGCCAGGGCAAGGTACTGTTTGACAGCGTGCCTCTGTTCAACCAGACGCTCCAACATCGCCAGGGTGGAGTTCCAGCGAGTCGGAACGTCAAGGATCAGCCGATGGCGTGGCAGATCCAGCTCCTTTCGCACGTCTTCCAGGCTCGCACAGGCTGCAGCCGAGCGCCGGAAGTGACGCACAACATTCCTTGCCATTTCCAGCAGTTCGCCCATCCCCTGGTAGGTGCGCAGGAACTTCTGCACCACCAGGTTCAGCACGTGGGCAAGACAGGGGATGTGGGTCAGGTTTCCCCTGTCTATTGCGGCAACCAGATTGGCCCCATTGTCGGCCACCACCTCTCCGACTCTGAGGCCTCTGGGGGTCAGCCAAATCCTCTCCTGCTCCTGGAGTTTGGCCAACACATGGGTTGCCGTCAGCTTGGTCTTCCCAAGGCTGACCAAGTGCAGCAGCGCTTGGCAGTGGCGGGCCTTCACGCTGCTGCTGAGGCGGGGGGTTTGGCCAGGTGTGCCGGAGGATGGCAGAGGATCGGAGGAACCTGCTGCAGTTCCCCTGACCCTGCGGGGTGGCACCACCCACTGTGTTGCTGCTGCTGCTGTGCCCGCTGCTGCTCTCCCATCCTCACCCCCTTCCACCAAGCTGACCCAGTGGACAGTGAAGGACAGGTAGCGGCCTGTCCCGAAGCGGCTGCTCCAGGAGTCCATGGTGACGTGGACCCTTTCACCAACCGCGTGCTCCAGCCCTCGCTCCACATTGGCCATCACAAAGCGGTGCAGTGCAGGAATGGCCTTGCGGGCAAAGAAGTGTCTGCTGGGGAGCTGCCAGTCTGGGGCTGCGCAAGCAAGCAGCGCACGAATGTCGCTCCCCTCCTGCACGAGCGTGTACGACAGGAGTTGGGAGCACATGGCCCGTGCCAGCAAGCCGTTCAGCTGCCGCACGCGACGGCTGCTGGGAGGCAGAGCCCTAACCACCCCCTGGAAGGACTCGCTCAAAAGGCTCTGGCGTGGCCTTTTGCTGACACGGGAATCAGCAGACACAGCAGAGGAGGCCACTGAGGACTGGCTGCCAGAACAGGCCTCAGTGTCGGCGGCAGGAGTTGCAGAGGGGGGAGGAGCAGTGCGTTTCCGCACTCCTGCTGGTGCTGCTGGAGGAGCAGGAGGGCGGGTGGCTGCTGTTGCTGCTGCTGCTGCTGAAGGCTGTGCAGTGATGGGTGTGGTGCCACTGCCAGCACCAGATGCCTTCAGCCTCTGGAACTCCTCATGCTGGTGGAAATGTTTAGCCGCAAGGTGGTTGATGAGCGAGCTGGTGCAGAACTTTAAGGGGTCTGCACCTCTGCTCAACTTCCGCTGACAGTGGTTGCAAGTGGCGTACTTGCTGTACACAGTGGGCATGGTGAAATATCGCCAGATTGGTGACTTAAACATCCCCCTACGGCATGGAAGCGCTGCTGCCTGTCTCCCTGTGGTGGTTGGGGGGGGGCTTGGGTGCGGCTGGTGGTGGTACTGGCAGATGCTGCTGCTGCTGCTGCTGAGCCTGAGACACCAGCAGGCTGTGGGACCTGCCTACTGCTGCTGCCAATGCTTGCAATGATGCGCCTCCTTGCAAGGCCCACAAGAGCATCCTCCTCCTCCTCCTCAGAGCTGCTGAGGACGACATCCCCTGGAGGTGGTGGCACCCAGTCTCTGTCTGTCACCGGGTCATCATCATCCTCCCCCTCCTGAAACATGTCCTGCTGGGATGAGGACCCCCCAAACTCCTCTCCTGATGCATGGATGGGCTGCTTGACTGTCGCCACAGTCTTGCTGTCCAATCCCTCATCCCCCAAAGTGCCCATCAGCATCTCCTCCTCAAGATCGCCAACAACAGCAGACAATTTACTCATGATGCCTGGGGTCAAAAGACTGCTGAATGACAGGTCGGCGAGTGACGGTGAACTGGCCTCCTCCCCAGACCCTGCTGGGCGGCTGCTGCGAACAGGGGTGGTGGTGGTGGTGGTGGTGAGGGTGGAGGCCTCGGATGCAGAGCTGATGGCGGGCTGCTCATCCTCCGTCATGAGTTGCACCACAGTGTCTGCATCCTTTTCCTCAATGGGACGTTTCCGACCCGGCTGGAGGAAAATGGGAGCAGGTGCTACACGCTGCTGCTGCTGTGTCTCTGCAGCGTGAGTTGCAGATGCTCCTGCTGGGCGGCGCCCAAGGCGTCCACGGCCAGTGGCTATGGGAGGAATGTTAGCCACTGACGCTGCTGCTGCTGCTGCGGAACTGTGCATGGTGGCGCGCCCACGGCCGCGGCTTGCCACAATGCTGCTCCCTCTCCTCCTGATTCCCTTGCTGCCCTTCCCCTTGCCCAAACCGCGCTGGCTGCCACTTCCAGACATCTTCAATGTTTTGGGCGTATAGAGAAAAGTTTTTTAAAAGGGCGGCTGAAAAGTGGGGTACTTTAATGGAGTGGGTTGGTTGGTGAGGTGACTGAGTGAGTGTCCCCTAGTACAGTAAGTAAGTAGTAACAGTCAGGAAGTACAACTAGCAGTTACAATAATCAGTAGTAATCACAAGTAAATTTAGTGTGTGTACACTCAGACAGTGAGTGCACGCACGCAGGAGCTAGTAGCCTATGGACAGTGACTGAGTGTCCTAGACTCCTAGTACAGTAAGAGTAAGTAGTAACAGTAAGTAGAACTAACTAATTACGATAATCAATCAGCGATCAGAAGGAAATAGAGTGTGTGTTGTGTGTGTACACTCAGACAGTGAGTGCACGCACGCAGGAGCTAGTAGCCTATGAACACAGTGACTGAGTGTCCTAGACTCCTAGTACAGTAAGAGTAAGTAGTAACAGTAAGTAGAACTAACTAATTACAATAATCAATCAGCGATCAGAAGGAAATGGAGTGTGGGTGTGTGTACACTCAGACAGTGAGTGCACGCACGCAGGAGCTAGTAGCCTATGAACACAGTGACTGAGTGTCCTAGACTCCTAGTACAGTAAGAGTAAGTAGTAACAGTAAGTAGAACTAACTAATTACAATAATCAATCAGCGATCAGAAGGAAATGGAGTGTGGGTGTGTGTACACTCAGACAGTGAGTGCACGCACGCAGGAGCTAGTAGCCTATGAACACAGTGACTGAGTGTCCTAGACTCCTAGTACAGTAAGAGTAAGTAGTAACAGTAAGTAGAACTAACTAATTACAATAATCAATCAGCGATCAGAAGGAAATGGAGTGTGGGTGTGTGTACACTCAGACAGTGAGTGCACGCACGCAGGAGCTAGTAGCCTATGAACACAGTGACTGAGTGTCCTAGACTCCTAGTACAGTAAGAGTAAGTAGTAACAGTAAGTAGAACTAACTAATTACAATAATCAATCAGCGATCAGAAGGAAATAGAGTGTGGGTGGTGTGTGTACACTCAGACAGTGAGTGACCGCACGCAGGAGCTAGTAGCCTATGGACAGTGACTGAGTGTCCTAGACTCCTAGTACAGTAAGAGTAAGTAGTAACAGTAAGTAGAACTAACTAATTACAATAATCAATCAGCGATCAGAAGGAAATGGAGTGTGGGTGTGTGTACACTCAGACAGTGAGTGCACGCACGCAGGAGCTAGTAGCCTATGAACACAGTGACTGAGTGTCCTAGACTCCTAGTACAGTAAGAGTAAGTAGTAACAGTAAGTAGAACTAACTAATTACAATAATCAATCAGCGATCAGAAGGAAATAGAGTGTGGGTGGTGTGTGTACACTCAGACAGTGAGTGACCGCACGCAGGAGCTAGTAGCCTATGGACAGTGACTGAGTGTCCTAGACTCCTAGTACAGTAAGAGTAAGTATTAACAGTAAGTACAACTAACTAATTACGATAATCAATCAGCGATCAGAAGGAAATGGAGTGTGGGTGTGTGTACACTCAGACAGTGAGTGCACGCACGCAGGAGCTAGTAGCCTATGAACACAGTGACTGAGTGTCCTAGACTCCTAGTACAGTAAGAGTAAGTAGTAACAGTAAGTAGAACTAACTAATTACGATAATCAATCAGCGATCAGAAGGAAATGGAGTGTGGGTGTGTGTACACTCAGACAGTGAGTGCACGCACGCAGGAGCTAGTAGCCTATGGACAGTGACTGAGTGTCCTAGACTCCTAGTACAGTAAGAGTAAGTAGTAACAGTAAGTACAACTAACTAATTACGATAATCAATCAGCGATCAGAAGGAAATAGAGTGTGTGTTGTGTGTGTACACTCAGACAGTGAGTGCAGTGCGCACACGCAGGAGCTAGTAGCCTATATGAACAGTGACAGTGAGTGTCCCTACGGGTACAGTAAGAGTAAGTAGTAAGTAAGTACAACTAAATAACAATAATCTATCAGTAATCAGAAGGAAATAGAGTGTGTGTACACACAGACAGTGAGTGAGTGCACACACGCAGGAGCTAGCTAGTAGCCTATAAACAGTGACAGTCAGTGAGTGTCCTACTCCTAGTACAGTATAACTACAATACTATTAGTAAAGGACAGCAGAAATACTGGTATAGATGAGAGAAATAAACAGAGGACAGCTGCCCACAGAGGCAAGGCCCCCCTGAGGCCTAAACCTGTAAGCTTGCAGCAGCTGCCTGTCTCTAATGTAACACACAAGCTACTAACTAAAATACAATGTCTATCTAACTAACAACAATATAGGTGTATATGGCAGGTGTAGGTGAGCAAAAACGCTAGGTAAATGATCACAATAGAGCACTTGCTAAGCCAAAGCACAAAGGAGCAACTCTCTCTCTGTACAAGTCTCAGGCAAGCATGGAGAAACGGAACATGGCGGCCGCTATTTATAGGGTAGGGGCTGGCCAGGGTCCCCCTCTGTGATTGGCTGCCGTCAGAGGGCCTGGGAGCCCTCTGATTGGCTCTAAGGACATCAATCTGGGCTATGACGCTATTCGAGCTCGGTACCGAGCTCGAATAGCGCCGGGTTGCTCGAATAGCTCGAATAGTGAATGGGCTATTCGAGTGTATTCGGATAGCCCATTCGAATAGCTCCAGCTATTCGGAGCTCGAATACCGAGCTCGAATAGCTGAAAAAGAGCTCGAATATTCGAGCTACTCGAATATTCGAGCTCTGCTGAGCACCACTATGTACATATATACCCGTGTGTGGTATATTTTAAAGCAGGGAATTGCTACAGGGCGACATCACAATCTGGGCAGTAGAATCGTGATTCTTTCCTGATTCTTTTCCCCTACTCATCGCTTTTGCTGCAGCATACATGACATGTCCTAGTTGGGGCATTTTTTTGGGAAGTTGGTGGAATGTATTCCATAAAATGACAGCCAGTGAGGCACTTTGGGTTTACCACATAAGAGGAATGGCGCCCAACTCTGGCATCTGCTGCAGTCTGGTACTTTAGACAGATGCATTCGCACAGTTTCCAGATGAAGTCAGCGTGCGTCACTGGCCTGTCACTTTGCTGCTCGTGCAGAATGTAGGCATTCCAGATGCTTTGTTCCAGGAGGTGGCGGAAAATCTTTTTGTAATATTTTTTCTGCTGTTTCCTTACGGCAGGATAAAAGGTAACCGCCTGGTCAGCTCTGTCTACACCACCCATGGTGTGGTTATAGTCCACCATGACCTGCGGTTTTGCAAGGTCTTTTCCTCCTCTTGTTCTGGTGGGGACAGTGGAGGTGTCGTGAACTGTTGAGAGGGGACAGACGTCTTTTTTGTCCCGCCACCAGAGCTAACATCTTCCCCTACTGCCAAGCAGATATGTCCCGAGTCTTCAGCTTCTGCTTGGCAAAGGCCGATGGCATTTCCCTCCTGTTAGCCCTAACAGTGCCATAGGTGTCAGTCTTATGTTTTATAAGAATCTCAGACAATTCAGGGGAGGTATAGAAATTGTCTGTGGTGAGACAGTAGCCTTTGTCCAGTAAAGGCTCCAGAAGGGACAGTACAGACGATGTCGCCTTCCATACTCGCTAAACCTGGGACAAAATGAGGTGCCTTTTCCCGTATACATAATAGTGTTCCAGATGTATCCGGTACTTGACTCGCATAGAGTGTACGATTTGATCCCAAAGCGGGCCCGCTTGGAAGCAATATATTGGAGCCAGCTCAGCCTCCCTTTTTATGCCATCAGGCTCTCATTCACACTGATGTCCCTCTGTGGCACATAAGTGGTCCTGAAATTGTCCACCACCATCTGGTAGACCTCCCAGATTTTTGTTATTTTTGGAGCAGGGTGGGTCGACTCCTCAAAGGTGTCATTGTTGGCAAAGTGGAGAAATTTAATTATTAGGGAAAACCGGTACTCTGACATCACACTGTACCAAAGAAGGGGGTCACAATTATCTTATTCGTGCTCCAGTACCATTTCTGCAGGGGCTTCCCCACCACTCCCTGCAGAATTATCAGGCCCAAGAACAACCAGATATCCGCTGTTCCCAGGTCCTGCTCCTGGAAAACTGTCCTTGCGGAGTAGCCAATTGTTGGGTGGCATACCAATTGGTCTCCTCCACTATCTTCTCAATAACCGCCTCCTAGAAGAAAAGCTGCAGGTATACCAGGGGGTTACACTCGCAATCTTTTTTCAGGCTAGGCTCCCCAGTAATAGGGAAACGTGGGGTCGGTGGCGGAGTTTGAGAAAGGTCGATGGGGCACCAAACCCAGACATCACTGACCTTGCTGGTGATAGAGTCGCTGTCGCTACCTGGGTCGGATGACAGATCCCCAGGTGCGTCACTGTCACTGGAGTCCGCCAGTGACTGCAGATCGCTGTCCTCCAACTCCGCCAGCGCTTCCGCGGTGAGATGCCTTCTGAAGGATGATGCCATAGTAAACGACAGGCAGGCAGAGATCGGTGCAAACGGCAGGCAGAGAGTTGTCAAATCCAGGCAGAGGTCGGTGTAGGCAGCAGGCAAGGAGTAGTCAAAGTCCAGGCAAAAATCGGCAACGGGTAATCAATCAAAATCCAGGCAGAAGGCAGAAAGAATAGTCACAGTCCAGGCAAAAATCAGCAACGGGTAATCAATAAAAATCCGGGCAGAAGGCAGAAAGAATAGTCAAAGTCCAGGTAAAAATCGGTAACAGGTAGGCAGAAAAATCAGATCAGCACTCACAGATCACAAAGATCACAGCCAGCTCCTCTCCAGCTCAATAGCCACAGCTCCTCTCAGCCACCCTGGAAGAAAAAGGCAACATTGCATTGGATACAAAATCCCCTTGTATCCAATACAATGCTATTTTGGCCTAATCAGAAGATTTTAATTTTTTTTCTTCCTTCCTCCTCTGTGACCCTACGCCGCCCCCGTCGTCACGCCGCACCACCGCATCACCCCCGATCCTCCATGCTAATTGGCCGCCGGGTCCCGAAAGATCAGAGTGGTAATGGGGACTCGGCCAGGGGTAAGAAGCCTGGGTCCCGCTGACAAGCGCTGATCGCGCGCGGGACCCAGGATAGAGCTGCGCGTGATGTTTACAGCCAGAACGAGTCGAGCTCAGGCTTACCGCTCCTGACATGTCAATCAGCCCGAGCTCAGCTCGTAAATACTGCCAGGGAGGTTAACCGTAAAGTAGAGGCAGCCCTGCGCCGCTCCCAGCCATCTGCCGTCTGAATGATGTGCCTCAAGCTGCGTCATAGGCGAGCTGCCTCTGCATGTCACAGGTTAAGATTAAATTTAGAATAGGAAAGAGTTTTAGTCAGGAGTGTCAGAGTACCCATATATACATTACATTTCTCCCAATTTATTGGTGTAATTCAGATACAGGTGTGTGATTCAGATAGTACTAATGCATAAAAGATCAGCAGGAATGACGGGCAACTGGCATTATTTTAAAGGAAATAAATATGGCTGCCTCCATTTCCCTCTTCAGCTGTCCTGTAAGGCAGGGATCCCCAACCTGTGGTCCGCGGCCCACTGGTGGTCCGCAGGACACTTTCAGTTGGGCCGCGGGACTGTCCTCTTTCCCCCGCCCCGCCCCCTCTGCAGCCGCCGCTGCTGTTATCTCTGGCGGCCGCTTGGTATATTACATTCCCCTTCTCTCCCTCTTGTCAGCGTGTGAGTCACAGCAGCGCGCCCTGCAGCTGCTGTGACAGAGAGGGAGAAAGCAGGAGAGAAAGAGCGGCTTCCTGTAGCGGCGCGCCGTTACTATGGGAACCGCTCTCTCTTTCCTGCTTCCTCCCTTTCCATCACAGCAGCAGCGGGGCGCGCTCCGGTGAGAGAGAGAGGGGAATGTAAGACACCGCCGGCCAAGGTAACTGCAGCAGCGGCGGCCACGGGGGTCGGAAGTGGGGGCTGCTATACTTGGGCACTATACTGGGGCTCTTATACTGGGGCACTATACTAGCTATACTTGGGTACTATACTGGGGCGCTATACTGGGCACTATACTGGCTGTACTGGGGCACTACTAGTTGTACTGGGGCACTACTAGCTATACTGGGGCACTATACTGGCTATACTGGGCACTATACTGGCTGTACTTGGGCACTATACTAGCTATACTGGGGCACTACTAGCTATACTGGGGCACTATACTGGCTATACTGGGGCACTATACTGGCTGTACTGGGGCACTACTTGCTATACTGGGGCACTATACTTTCTATACTGGGGCACTATACTGGCTATACTGGGCACTATACTGGCTGTACTGGGGCACTACTAGCTATACTGGGGCACTATACTGGCTGTACTGGGGCACTACTAGCTATACTGGGGCACTATACTTGCTATACTGGGCACTATACTGGCTGTACTGGGGCACTACTAGCTATACTGGGGCACTATACTAGCTATACTGGGCACTATACTAGCTGTACTGGGGCACTACTAGCTATACTTATACTAGCTATACTGGGGCACTATACTAGCTAAACTGGGCACTATACTAGCTATACTGAGGCACTATACTAGCTATACTGGGGCACTATACTACCTATACTGGGGCACTATACTACCTATACTGGGGCATACTAGCTATACTGGGCACTTTACTAGCTATACTGGGGCACTACCTACCAACACTGGGCACTATACTAGCTATACTGGGGCACTACCTACCTATACTGGGCACTATATTAGCTTTACTGGGCACTATACTAGCTATACTGGGGTAACTACTAGCCATACTGGGGCAACTAAACTCCCTATACTGGGGCAACTATGCTAGCTATGCCCCCCCCCCCCCCCCCCGGTAACCCGCTGTGCACGACGCAGTCCACTAGGACGCTACACCCCCCGCGGGCCCCGGAGAAAAATTTGGTCAGAAAGTGGTCCCCGGGCCGGAAAAGGTTGGGGACCCCTGCTGTAAGGTGTGTACACAGGAACCATTACTGTCACCCGTAGTTACTGGGCTTTGATCCTTAGGGTGACAGTTCCAAGTCCGAGTGCATACAGACATGTCACATTGCTATAGCTGAGTGACATCTACCGCTGCTATAAGGAGATGAGGTGGGATGATGGTGCGGCAATTGATGCAAAAGTTTCTGGTAGGCAAATGGGAACAATGCAGTTGCTTGTCGCTGTCACTGAATTTGGGCTTTAAAGGAATTCTGACCTGTTGCAAAAGAAGAGACAGTGTTAATGTATTACATTTCTCAAATGCCATTTGAACTGAGCTTATAACAGTTTTAAACATAGTACTGGATAAAATGTTGTTTTTTTCTGGAGTTCAGATGTAAAAATAATGCAGGGAATACAAGAATACTTTCACCACATATCAATAGCAACATCCATTAGGCTTATGGAAACTATACACGATTGCATTGATTTAGACAGTAATGGCTATACAAATCCGATAACAAACTGTCTGTTATAGTCCATCTCCTGGAAGGAATCTAAATATAATATCTGATAGCTTGCTCAGCAGAGTGCCTAAATGTTTCCTTTTTTGCACAAAATGGGGCCTCCTGCAGCTAAATATCCTGTTTTAAGCTATTTGGTCACATGACTTTTGCAACTCTAAAAGAATTAGCAACAGATTATTTTTGCAAGGTTGCTGCATGAGTTCGCATTATCAGCTATTCATTATCTATGGGGGTTTGGTACAAATGCAGCTCTCTTACAAGTTTACAGTCAGTATCTCTGGAATATATTAGTTGCAGTAAATGGCCCATGAAGGAGCTCCTAATCATATATTACAAAATACTTGTGAGATAGAATTTAAAGGGAAGGGGGGGGGGGAGCGTTGCTGCCTCCAAAGACTCCCAAATGTGGCCTGGGAAGGAATAAACTGAGCCAAGCTGCTCATTATACATGTTTGCGCTCTGATGGCTGAAGTCTACAGGTCATGTGCCATTCATGTGGCATGTGACTGCTGCTCCAAGAAAGCTATGCCCAAACAGGTTTGATATTACACTAGCTTATGGAGGAATGTCATTACCATTGAATTCACACTCTGAACAGGGCCTAGAGGTAATTTACCGGACATCAGCTAATGAAGAAGTTTAAAGCATATATAAGATAGAGCTGCAATTCCAAGTACAAGTCCACAAGCAGCAAATTTTGACAATAACAATCCTAATTGGATAGCAGCGGCCCTAAATTCCTTTCCAAACCTGAAGACATGGGTGATGGGATATGATTCCTCAATAGATGAAAGGAATCACCACACTTTCAGCTTAGGACACTAACCCTTAGGTGGTGACCCCCAGCCAGATGGGTCGCACAACACGCTTGTGGGATGTCTACCTAGGCAATCCCCAGACTGTCACGATCCTCCTGTATGCTCTTATGCTGCTTGGTCTTCAAAGAATATTCTCCTTAAACATAATAATACACATGCTTCCATAGCGTAACACCATTCAAATAACTGGTGGTGTAGAGTGCAAAATCGGTAAGTTATTTTATATTTTTCTTAAACTTTTTTGCATAATTAGTTAAAAATAATGTTGTATTAACTCGATATAAAAACTGTGCCTGAAATGTGGCTTGAATAATTTGCAACAGAAAAAAAAAATCAAATAAGGCAACACATTGACTTAACAGAGACTACAATGGTCAATGTGCAGGTTCTGTGCTGAAAAAATTAGCTAAACTATTTTTATGGTCACTTCCAGCTTACACTAGTTCTGACTTGGGTGGATTTAAGCCTCTCTTAAGCTACTTATACATGCTAAATTAAATTCGGCTGAGGTGGCTGGTAAAGACCACCTCTCGATTATTCACACTCATAAAGAAACTGGGAGAATTTACATTATAATGAAACTCCACTTTCACTGAAAATTGCTACAAACATGTCAGTATTTCAGAAGACTTTTGGGGAATTTGTGTCTTTCCAATTCAAATTTGCAGGTAGTGATGAATTTGACCTGACTTGAGGTAGTTTGCAAGCCTGGAATCTCTACTCTCTTTGTTGGGTACAGCATGCCCAAACTTTCCATCATGGTGCATAAGTAATTAAATGCATGGAGCAGGTGATTGCTACTCAGTTTAGCAGCAAACACATGCATTCCCTCATTACAATCTGCACTAGGAGTTCTGTAGAATAGGTGAGTGTTACATGCACTTTTTTACATACTTACTGTAAGCAAACTGAAATCAGATTTGACATTAATCCCTGCAATGCACAGGGCTGAACTGAAAGGATTTTCTCAGCAATATTGGGGAATCGCTTTAACTTAACTGCTCCCTTTTTGGAAGATCCTTTTGTTGTACTGTCACACTTCAAACTAAAAGTTTTTTTGCTATATCGTGGCTATCCTCCTATAAAGAAGAATCACCATGGTTACACAACTAACACTAAATAATAAACTCATACTTTAATCTTTATGTTTTGTATCCCATGTGCTCTGTTCAGACAGTGTTATTTATGGCAGAAATAGTTGTCAAGTCCAATTACTGTTCCACTGCTGTATTGCTATTAGTCGCCACTTAAGGGATATTTTCCATATTTTATTCAATTTAAAAAAGACCTTTACGGTGTTGATTTAATATTCCGTCACATGAGATCATGGAATTTACTTTCAAAGTCTTTTGGGGAGTGTCATTATGATACAATGCATTTGCTAGCTGTACATGGAATAGTGATGCAGCCAAGGAAGAGTCCAAATATTAATATACTGTACTTGTATCAAGAGTCCATGGTGGTCCAAATACAGCAATGCAATTGAAGACTTTATTAGGAAGCATACTGACTGCACAAGTAAGTGGGGCATGCTGGGAGTAGACTGATTATGAAGTAAAGTTAAATTTACCAGTGCTTTTTTTGTGTGTTGTACTTTTGTTCTATTGTTGTTGCTCATTTCACAGGCTTAAACATTGGGTGCTTAAAGAAAGCCCTATCTGTCCTAATCCCTAATAAGATCCAAGATGGCGCCCTGGATAGGAAGCCACGGCCACAGGGCTCCGGCAATAACTTATTTTTTCTCCTCTCCCTGGGTCTCCCCTGGCCATGGCTCACCTCAGAGGCTCCTTGCAGCATCTACACTCCACCGCTGTGAAGTGCGGAGCGGTGCGCTCGCTCTCCGGGCTCCGGCTCCCCCTGCGCTCGCTCTGAGAACCAGCTCGCCACGTGGAGGACTCCAGAGAGAGCCACCGACCCATGCTCAGCATCCACGTGATCCGCATCACATGGACACTGGACAACTACACCATCGCTGCCCAGTGAGACCAGGACGCCGCCAGGACGAGCAGGAGGCCGAAAGGTCTGTGTACCGCCCCCCCAGCTGTAAGCAGCCGCCGGGACAGAAGCTCCCTCCGGCTCCCACTCCATCATACCAGCCAGGGGTGCCCGCGCTGTGCACGCCTCTCCTCTCCACAGCTGCACCATCTCCGGTCAGACCAGCAATCGCCGCCGTCTGCCCCGTGGAGGGGTCGGGCACCACCGCTCTCCAGGTCAGCCACAACCAAATAGACGGGAGGACTGTGGTGCTTGTGGTGGCCTGCCTGATTCTTATCCATGGGCGTACACTAGAACACTGCTGGCTCCAGCTGCCTCGGGGATCCCTAGCACTGGGCTTCTGCCACTCTGGGTGCGGGCTGCTCCATCGCTGCAGTTGGGGGGAGGTATGTCTGCCGCTGCTGCTCTATCTCTGCGGCCAGAGCAAATCAGTTACCTCTATCCACTATTCCCCAGCCTGTGAGTGGGAACATCAGCCCCCAGGTCTGCCCCTCAGCAGCAGCAGCAACGCAAATTCACTGTGGCCTCCTGGGCCCACCTCAGCCTAGTGTGCATCCTGTGTCCATGGCTTGGTGCCATGCCCTTACAGCATCTCCATTACCTGGAGCCCTGCAGCCAGCAGGCATCTAGGAATACCTGCACCAGGGATGCTCTCCTCTGCCGAAGACCTCCTTTTGGGCCTACAAATCCAACCTCACCAGACTAGGCCGCAAGCCTGGGGACTTTCCAACCAAAGCAGTGATCCAATCTGCTGGCCACCATCGAAACCCCAGGGGATTCTCGGACTCTCATTTCTCATCTATTCTTTCTCTCGCTCTCGCCTACTCTCTATCCTTCTCTCTCCTTCTTTTCTCTTCTCTCTGCACTATCCCTTCAAGACCTTCTGTAGGGCATCTGAATTGCTGCAGAGGTGTTGAGCGCCACAACAGGATTGCGGCAACTCCACTCAACATAGCACTCAAAAGCCCGTTTCTAGGTCCTCCTACACTGTCTTTGTGCATATGCCATGCTTTGAACATTCTATTGTATGTACTTACTGTATGCAGTACTGTATGTATTTGATGTATCATCACCGACCCTGTATGTGCCAAAAAATAATTCCGGGTACAACCCCCGTTGTACTTGGCGAAATAAATAAATTATTCTGATTCTGATTCCCTAAAGGGAACCTGAAATGAGAGGCATATCAAGGCTAACATATTTATTTAATTTTAACCAGCACCAGTTTCCAGGCTGTCCTGCTGATCCTCTGCCTCTAAAGCTGGCCATACATTACTGGATGTATGACCAGATCAATAATTGCATAGATCCCTCTCTGATTACATCTAATCAGAGATGCATCTATTGCCTGCCCACATACTGTCCAGCAATTTGCAACAGATTATTGCAAATCAACCTGCTACTGCCTGACAGCACCCCCTCCCCCCCGAGTGTAAAGTGTGTCATTCTCCAACTCCCCCCCCCCCCCCCCCAACCCTGTGCCTGTGTTCAGTGTTTTAAAGTCTCACCTGTCCGCCGGCATGACTCCACCTTCTCTGGTCTTCAGGATCACCATGTGACACATGCTCCAGTGTCATGTGATACCGGCGCTTGTTTTGACTGTGGACACCGGAGAAGGCTAGGAGTCATGCTGGAAGATATGTGAGACTTTAAACAC
This sequence comes from Hyperolius riggenbachi, assembly GCF_040937935.1. NCBI lineage: Eukaryota > Metazoa > Chordata > Amphibia > Anura > Hyperoliidae > Hyperolius > Hyperolius riggenbachi. Next base: position 383,128,970 of record NC_090646.1, on the reverse strand, counting down.
TAAGCACAGGCACAGGGGCAAAACTTTACACTTGGGGGGCACAGGGATCCATCGGGTCAGTTCAGTGATATCGAATGCCACTACCGACAAGCACCTTGTGACCTTGGACTGAGATTTTCCAGCATGTCTGTTCAATCCTTTGCAACCCATTTCAGCATGAAGTCGATCGAAAGATAATTTTAGTGGCCATGTGTCGGTCCTGATTCTCTTCCAATTTGATAAAATTATAGAATCAGAAGGTCGATCGGGCCACAATATCAAGTGATGTATGGGCACCATATTACTTTTAGCAATAGACCCTGTACAAGCATGTAGATCAGATGTTTCTGACAAAAATCTGACAAAATTAGCTGCAGGATTGTTTTAGGCGATTCAGACACTACAGATCGGCAGGACTGCCAGGGAACTGGTATTATTTTAAAAGAATATAAATATGGCAGAATCCATATCTCTCTCGCTTTAAATTACCCTTAAGTTAATTAACTATTACCCATGTTTGCAGAATTCTGCCAGTTTCATACAAGAGGCTGTTAAAGCTTGTAGTTTTGATAGACAAATCCTATTCATACCTGGTCCACATGCAGTGTTTGTATTTATTGTTCACTTGTTATGCTTAGACAACAAGGATATGCCATCCATATTTCTGACAAGAAGATAGGGTGCTCATTATTTTATCTGTTTCCATTTGGCTGTGTTCGTCCTTAAAGGGAACCTCAACTGAGAGGAATATGGATGTTTCCTTTTAAACAATACCAGTTGCCTGGCAATAATGATGATCTATTTGGCTGCAGTAGTGGCTGAATCACACACCTGAAACAAGCATGCAGCTAATCCAGTCTGACTTCAGTCAGAGCACCTGATCTGCATGCTTGTTGAGGGGCTGTGGCTAAAAGTATTAGAGATACAGGATCAGCAGGAGAGTCAGGCAACTGGTATTATTTTAAAAGGAAAAATCCACATGCTTCTCAGTTTAGGTTCCCTTTAAGCGGAGAATTTACATTTTGTCCTTGTTATGATCGCTTCTGCAGCGTTTACTGCTGACTGCAGTGGTATTGCAAACCAAGCAGTTCTAATGTCATTACATGCATTTGCTTGCATAGTTTGGTTTGCACTTAAACTAGTTGCTGATTCCATCTGCAGTCGCTCTGAAGTTAATGACAGTTTAATATGCTTTTGTGTAAACAAACATTGTCTGCTGCAGTGGAGGGGCGGTCCCTTTCCTGCAGGCTGCATATCATTGTCTGCCTTTTCCTGCTATCAGCCTGTGATTAATTACCATTCACTTGTGTGGGAATCTGCAGGTCTGCTCCCATTGGATGACCTCAGTATAAAGAACTGCTTCCTGCAATGCCTCATGGGCTACCATAGTCTCAGATTCTATCTGTTACTCTGCTCGTGCCCCACCTCGTTCCTGGTCTGTGTGGACTGCGCTGACTCCTGCGAAGGGGTCAGCGAGTCCTCCTAGTTCTGCTCTTGTTCTAGAAGTTGTTACTTGCTTGTCTTGTGTCATATATTGGTTCATCGCCAATATATACGCATACTTGCGCATTTTGTTATTTTCCTTGTATTCGTGTTACGTTGATACATCAGTGTCGCTGATATATACGTACACGAACTGTTTATATCCTGTGTTCCGTTAGTCAGCGTTCCAGCACGCTGAGCTAGTTATCCTGTTCCTGGTCCTGTTTGTGGATTGCGTTCATCTCTGCGAAGAGATAGCGAATCCTTCTGAGTCCTGTTCCCTGTATTACTCCAGTCTTAGTCAGAGTTCCTGCTTATGTCATATATCGGTTCATTGCCGATATATACATATGTTAGTCAGACGTTACGAATAGTTTCATTGATAGCTGTAATTGTAATACGCTAGGAAATCATACTTATTGTATATTTATCTGTGTTACGTTCATCTATCTTGATCCTGCTATTTTCTGACTATCCTGTCCTGTCTTTGTGAGGCACGTCATCGCCGCAACGCATTGGCTGCCTCATTCCAGTCTGTCTGGTTTTGGACGCTTGCTGTCGCTAAGTAGCCGCTAGCTAGCAAGCGTTCATTCTGTCTACTTGTTCTGATCTCCTCAGTCCTGGTTTATGCACTCAGCGCTACTTTGCGCTGAGACGTTATTACGAAAGTGTTGTTTGTGGCTGTTCGGATCTGCACCGGCTCTGTGCACCACAATCTCCTATTGGAGTCAGTCCTCTCCTCCACTAAACTGGGGATATCCTGATCCCTTGTGCTGGTGTGTGTACCTCCTTCACGTCAGCTTATGTGTTGTATGCTGACTGTGGAGATTACACCTCCAAGCTTAACAGTCCTTTCTCCATGCATTGCTAAATGGAAAGTGAATTGCACTGTCACTCTGCAACGGATCTGTGGGATCCACTGCGGTAAGCAGACCACACTTCTGTGCAGTCCACAATAATCCCGGGCAGGCGGATGCATTCCCCTATATAGCCTATCGATTCTGCCCCGAGATGCAGCCAGACCATTGGAGTGGACATTACACTGTCCGCTCCCACTGATCTGCTGCAAGTGGGAACCGAGCCTAACTGTTGTACTCCAGATATTCAGGTACTTTCTATATCTATATGAGAAAACTGCAGAACCATAGACCCATTATTGCTTTAAAATATATCCTCACTTATTCACTATACACGCCAAGCTGATTATTATATAACCCTGAGAGATGAGGCTGTAAATCTTAATAAACAGGCCTCTCAGAGATGTAAAAGGGCATGAATATGATTAATTTCACAAATCCCAGAGCTTTAGCCTACTGAAGTATTTGAAAAGTGCAGGAAGCGTCATACCTGACAGTCTTATCACGTTGCCTTTCACAGGCCGTAATTAATGACATAACAATGCACCGTAACAAAATACAAATTTGTGACCCATTGGCTACTGCTATTTATTAAAAGCACATTGCGTGAGCCATAGTTTAAGCAGAAAGTCATCAATAAGAGCAGGTCAGCGTAATACAAATGGGAACCCGCTCAAAACACATTTTCTTAGCAGATCTGTTTCCCTTTCTTCATTGCTAAGATTTTTCTGAGACAGTTGTGACATTATGACATGCAAGCCTTTCTCACTGCTCGAAAGGTCTGGTATTTGCAGGTATTCATTTCGCTCTGGCTTGGCTCTCTGCCTGCTTCTCAAAGTTGTCAGGCAGACGGGAGCAAGACAAAGGCTGCCTAGTCGTGTATGAGAAAGAGCCTGTGAGAGCACTGATTAAAAACAAATCTAATTTTCTCATTATTCTCCAAGTTCTAAGGTTACTTATATTCTCCATGCACTTTCCTGCCAGCCTCCAGAGATTCTCCCTTGGTTCCGTATTTCCATATTCGCACCGCGATCGCGCTTTTGTCTCGGCTGCCATTCTCCCACACCTCCTCTCTTTATGTAACCACAAGAAAAGCAGAGTATATTTTTTTTCTCTTCTATGAGAGCTGAGAAAAAGAGTTGAACAATAGTATTTGTATTATGAACTGGAAATATGTGAGGAATTCCAAAGGTGTGCTAATACGCTGTGAATGGGGAATGTGGCTTTTCAAGGAAAACAAATACAAAACAAGATCATTGAAGTTTACACTTACAAAAATGTTGGCATTCCATTTGTGACTGTTAAAAACATTCCATGCTTGTGCCTACACATTACTGGAATACATACTTGTAGGCCATTGTTTAAAGATGCAAATACTCTAAAATGTTTCTGAGGATTTAACACCTGACCCTGCTGCACGTTACATACCAAAGATCTTCTCTATCGTATTGCAATAGTTTATTCATTGAAAAATGTTATTTAAAATAAGCCTGGGCTTCATTTTGTAGTATCAAATCTAGGCCCTTATTCAATAACATTTTTATCACCTAAGTTTTCTCTCAAGTGATATTTTTACATCTTATCAATAAAATGTCTTTTAAGACACCAGCAAGTAAGAGAATACCCACATTCATTTACACAGTAACTTTTCACATGTAAAATGTTGTGTGAAACAAAAGTTTGCCGTCTTAAAGAGACTCTGTAACAACATTTTCAGCCTTATTTCTTCTATCAGATAAGTTCCTATACCTGTTCTAATGTGGTCTGGATTACTGCAACCTTTTCTAGTTGCACTGTCTCTAATACCGTATATCTTCTTTTCTTTGTCAAGCTTTGTTAACCCAGGGAGGAATGGGCCGCCTCTGGTGTAATGAGGACAAGTTATGCATGCCCCCTCCAGGCTCCGTGTTCTTTTTTTTATTCCTCACAGACAGCGTCCCTGCTCTTAGTTTCAGCTTGTCTGTGATGCAGTTTGTGAGGCTGAGGGGTGAGGGAGCTGCCTGTCACACGCTGAGAAACTGTGAGAATCCCACACTGAAGTGTAGATAATTCACTACGTAATAAAAACTTGTAATATACTGTAACATGAGATATATATATATATATATACACACACACACAAACATCACTTCCTGGTTAGGGGCCATATTTTTTGTTTGTAAACACTGCTTAAAACTGGCGATTAAAAGCCATGATCGCGGCGGGGAGAGGCGGAAAAGGCTCATTCCTCCCTGGGTTAACAAAGCTTGACAAAGAAAAGAAGATTAGATATATTACAGAAACCGTGCAACTAGAAAAGGTTGCAGTAATCCAGACCACATTAGAACAGGTATAGGAACTTATAGGATAGAAGAAATAAGGCTGAAAATTTTGTTACAGAGTCTCTTTAAGAAGGCAGACTTTTGTTTTGCATAGCATTTTAGTAAGAGCTTTTTGGTAGCTTTGTAGCCACTTACTCACTCCTCTGAGTTCTGGTTCACCATGAGCTTACTGGGCAAGCTCTAACTGAGTGTTTCAAGTCCTACCCCATACAGCCATATTAATCCATGCCATGCACAGGTGAGAACCAACCAATCCGAAACAGTCTGAATGCATGTTGGATTAGTTTGGCTCAGTACAGTTAACAAGCTGACACATCATTGCATTTCAGCGATTCTGAGGGTGTGTTTAGCTTAAAGGAACAACAAAGGAGGATTTGCATATTCAGCAGTGAAAATGGACCAATCAATTTAAACCCAGGTTGCACATAGAAGGAGAGTCACAAAGAAAGAAAAAATATAAATCTGGCCCTTGTTGGACTAAGGACCCGTTTCCACTGGCACGGAAACCTCGCTGAATCCGCAGAGTTTGCCCACAGGCAAATCGCGCAGGGAAACTCTGCCATAGGGATGAATAGCGCCACTGGCAGAATCGCTTTTCCATCCGACGTTGTGCGGGAGGCTGCGAATTCTATAACCGTGCACGGCTGATGGGATTCGTGCGTCTCGCTGACGCGTGCGGCACAAGTGGAATGGGCCCTTAGCGGAAAATTACAGTACTGAGTGCAGCTTATCATTATTTTATATACAAATTAACAGTACAGTACTTGGCTCTGCCTTTATCTCCTAACTCTGTAGGTTTATAATGCCAGAATTGTTGGCAGCATTGTTAAAGAGTATGCATCCTAAATGAATAATCAGAACAGCCTTATTGTTCGTCTACGCTACTTCATCCAGAGAAGACTTTTTCAAGTCAATTTTCTCAAAAGCAAGAGACAATTTTTGTAATCTTCTCACTGTTGGCCTACATATACCTAACAACTGTAACGATTGGGTGCTGCAACTCAGACGTCTGATTATTTGTGCTCTGCAGAACCACAAATAATACAGACGCTATACCTGATTATGTGGTGATCTGCAGTATCACCAATAATACAAGTATAGCTAGCAGAGTGTAAGGTGTGGTGTTTGATGCAACAGTATAGACTTCTCCAGTGGAGCTGGAGAGTCCAACAACAGAAATATAGCAATAGACCTTTACCAGAGGAGCTGGTAAAGTATAAGCAAAAGAGAGAGTAAAAGCAGTTTGGCTAAACCTTACCAGAGGAGCTGGTAAGGTACTAACAGCAGAAGTGACTGAGTAGTTTAGCTAGCCCTTACCAGAGGAGCTGGCAAGGTACTATCAGTCACTGGAGCTATATACTAACTCTGAACCTCACCAGAGTAACTGGTGGGTACTAACTGGAATCAACGCTAGCCCTCACCAGAGGATCTGGTGGGTCCTAGCTACAACAAAACAAAATAGTTTGGCAACACCTTACCAGTGGAGCTGGCAAGGTACTATCAGACACGGTAACTGTATAGTTTAACAAAACCTTACCAGAGGAGCTGGCAAGGGACTATCAGAAACAAGTGTTACCTCACCAGAGGAGCTGGTGGGCATATATAAACACCTCACCAGTGGCAAGGGCCCACTGGTGAGAGGAGTGGTTAGACAGGCAAGGTTCGGCAACAGAGAGGTACTGTATTTTTTGGACTATAAGACTCATTTTTTATCCCCCAAAAGTGGGGGAAAAATTCACTGCATCTTATAGTCCAAATGCAGGGAGTTCCTGACTTGTGAACGCCTGCCAATATGATTCTCCAACCCGCCGCAATGCTGGGGACTCCCTGTACTGTGCCCAAGCAGAGGACGACACAGTGGGGTAAACGGAGGATACAAACTGGCATAGAGGAGGACACAATGAGGACACGAGGATACACAAAGGAGTATAGAGGAGGACACAAGCGGGACAAACGGAGGACACGGGAACACAAAGGGGCATAGAGGAGGACACAAGGGGGACACAAAAGGGCATAGAGGACACAAGTAGGACAGAGGGGGGACACAGGAGCACACAGCAAGAGGTACAAGGGGGCATGAGGTATAAAGGGGGCAGAATCCATAACATGCCCCTTCACTATGTATGCACTGGGTTTAGTATATATTTTCCCCCAGGTTTTTGTCCTCTAAACCTAGGTGCGTCTTATGGTCAGGAGCGTCTTATAGTGCGAAAAATACGGTAATATCAGTACAGGGCGATAGGCAAGAGAATAATAGGTAATCAGGCAGAAGTTCAGCAACAAGGATCAGATAGGCGGAAGTACAGAATCAGTAAGCGAATGCGAGGTCAGAGTATAGCCAGAATCATACACAAGTAATCAATAACAATATTACAATTCCTAGTCTGATGTGAAGTCCTTGGTTTCAACACCTGGGAACTAGTCTAAGGTCTGGGCGCTAACACAAAGTATTCACGACAGCAGACAGTTTGCGAATCGTGAACGAAGGCTTTATGAAGCAGAGTAAGACTCTCAGCCGCGCCCATCTCTGAACAGCCAATCCGAGCGGCGAGAGTCACCTCAGACGTCAGCCGACCGGCAGGTTAGCTGACCTGCCTTCTCCCAGCATAAAGGTCCTGTCACCGCGCCCGCGCGAGACAGCAACCCTATGAGCAGATGAAAATACCGTTCCCAGCGTGCTAGACGCCGACGGAACGGATGAGGTCTGAGAAGAGGAAGCAAAGGCGGCTGCGGGTACACCCTGCGTGTCCCCAGCCGCCATTCCTACAGATGTTACAACAACATACCTTCCAACTTTTTGAGATGAGAAAGAGGGTCATGCCCCTGCCACACACCCCTGATCACGCCCCCTAGTCATGAATACCATAAAGATTTGAAAAATAGACATATATCAATTTAAAGGATGGGGATAAAGTTTAGAGTCAAACACATTTTTCAGTAGAGAAATACATATATTTACATAGAAAGAATGACAAAGTCCTGAAAGAAGGACAAATGAAGAGGAAAGAGGGACAGTGTTCCCAAAGAGGTACTGTCCCTCCAAAAGAGGGACAGTTGGAAGCTATGCTTACAAATTTGATGTTGACAGCGTGTATGGGGGCTCTGCTATTACCTGCAAAAATCTGCACCTTAGACTTCAATGTAAAATGTCAGTATACGTCAAAATCCTCAAAACTTGATATTAAATTAGGAGTAGGAGTATGGGTAAACTCTAAGTTTATTTTCAGGCTTAGAAACTTCTAATTAATAATTTCAGCAAGGTTACTGCCAGAAATATGGAGAAATATGGAGATATGGTAACTGCAGCTGACATTTTACAGTGGTGTCAGGTCTGGTAATACTACTATGCAAGCATGATGGGAGCTGAACATCTACAGAGTGATTGGTTCTTTATGAGCATGAGCTCAGCAACACCTCTTATATACCAACATTGTGACTGATGACACTCAGCAGCCTAACAACCTTACCCCAAGCTTAAAGTGGACCCAAACTGAAAACTGATTTTGACATTAATTAGCATTACCTTTTAATGTGAAATCTAGATTTTTAAATATATATCTATATATATTTTGTTTTTCTGAACTTGAGGTAAGAGTGATATGGAGGCTGCCATATTTACAGGATTTCCTTTTAAACAATACCAGTTGCCTGGCATTCCTGTTTATCTTCTGGCATCAGTAGTGTCTGAGTTACAACCCTGAAACAAGCATGTGGCTAATCCAGTCAGACTTGAGTCAGAAACGCCTGATCTACTGCATGCTTGTTCAAGATCTATGGCTAAAAGCATTGGAGGCAGAGGATCAAGGGGACAGCCTGTCAACTTGCATTGTTTAAAAGGAAATAAATATGGCAGCTTCCATATCACTCAAGCCTCAGGTTCCTTTTAAATATGTATAAATAATCATTTATTGAACTAGTTGCAGGTTAAAGCCTCTCACCCCCTTCCAAGACAAGGATTGTGTGGCATGTTGGGACAACTGCTCCACAGGCCCCCAGAAATACAAACACAAACAAATTTGTGGAAAAATTGCATTCATTTGTTTTTAGCTTTTGCATTTTTCATGCTTTTTAGTGTGATTTTCATTTTTAAAGATCGAAGCTGAAAATCAAATCGCTAGGGATATCAAATCTAACCCAAAAAAGTTTTACAAGTACATCAACTCTAAAAAAAGAAAGGTTGACTGTATAGGACTCCTAAAGGATGAGGGTGGGAACTCAATGGTGGATGACCAAGGTAAGGCAGAGTTATTAAATGCGTTCTTTGCTTCTGTCTTTACAAAGGAAACAGCACTGTTGCAAATTACAGAGGCGGAAGAGTCTCAATCTTCTAACTGTAATATTAAATACTTAACGCAGGAAGAAGTAAAGGCAAGACTAAATAAATTAAAAATAGACAAGGCACCTGGCCCGGATGGCATGCATCCTCGGGTCCTAAGGGAATTAAGTTCAGTTATAGATAAACCCCTTTATCTAATCTTTTGTGACTCTCTTGCAACTGGCAGAGTCCCAGTGGATTGGCGTACAGCCCACGTTTTCCCATTATTTAAGAAGGGCAAAAAATCTGATCCAGGAAATTATAGACCTGTAAGCTTAACATCAGTTGTATGCAAACTATTTGAGGGGTTACTAAGAGATACTATACATGACTTCATAGTAGAAAATAATCTTATTTCTCAGCATCAACATGGGTTTACTAAAGACAGGTCCTGTTTGACTAACATGCTCAGCTTTTATGAGGTAGTGAATGCTAATATGGATATTGGGAATGCTGTAGATGTGATATACTTAGACTTTGCTAAGGCATTCGACACTGTTCCCCACAAAAGTCTGGTGCAAAAGATGAGGATGCAAGGACTGGGGAAGAGTCTGTGTGCTTGGATAGGGAACTGGCTAATGGACAGAAAACAAAGAGTTGTGGTCAATGGATCATACTCAAAATGGGAGACTGTTAGCAGTGGGGTCCCACAGGGGTCTGTACTGGGTCCAGTGCTCTTCAATTTATTTATTAATGACCTAGTGGATACAGTAGTGAGCAATGTTGCTATTTTTGCAGATGATACAAAATTGTGCAGAATCATCAACTCTAAGGAAGATAGTGTTATATTGCAACAGGATCTGGATAGGATGGCTATATGGGCACATACATGGCAGATGAAATTCAATGTTGACAAATGTAAAGTCATGCATTTTGGTCGTACCAATGGTCTAACACCATACAAAATAAATGGGATACAGTTGGGGACATCAAACTTGGAGAAGGACTTAGGAGTACTCATCGACAACAAGTTAAATAATCGTACTCAATGCCAAGCCGCTGCAGCTAAAGCTAACAAAATTTTGGGATGCATTAAAAGGGAAATAAAAACTCGAGATGCTAGCATAATATTGCCCCTGTTTAACTCTCTAGTAAGGCCACATCTGGAATATGGAATTCAGTTCTGGGCACCACATTACAAAAAAGATATTGCAGTTTTAGAGCAGGTGCAGAGACGAGCAACAAAATTGATACGTGGGATGGAAGGTCTCACTTACCAAGAAAGGTTAGATAAACTGGGTTTATTTAGTCTAGAGAAAAGACGCCTTAGAGGAGATCTAATTAACATGTATAAATACATCAGAGGACAATATAATAGCTTGGCGGATGAGCTTTTTGTCCCTAGGCCTTCTCAAAGGACTAGAGGACATGATCTGCGCATGGAGGAAAAACGTTTTAGCCATTTATTTAGGAAAGGGTTCTTTACAGTAAGAGTGATTAAGATGTGGAATGCATTGCCACAGGAAGTCGTTATGGCAAACTCTATACCTGCATTTAAAGGGGGCTTAGATGCTTTCCTTGCGTTGAATGACATCCATGGCTACAATTACTAGGTAATGCCAATGATGTTAATCCAGGGATTTTATGATCAACAGGGATATGTGAGGGAGCAGGCTGGAGTTGTACTTTGTACTGGTTGAACTCGATGGACGTATGTCTTTTTTCAACCAAAGTAACTATGTAACTATGTAAAAAGATGGTGGTAGGTTAAATGTGATGCAACAACCCACTTATCAAAAGTTTTAAAATATGGTGGAGGAGTAGCTTGCTAGGTTCATTTATATTTTCTTGTTTAATGCTGAGGGTTTAATATGGACAAAACCTTTTTTTTTGTTTGGTAGGTTGGTTCCTCTTTAACCCCCTCCCGACCACCTAACGCCGATCGGCGGTGGGAGAGTGGCAGCCCCAGGACCAGCTAATGCTGAAAGGCGTCAAGTCGTGGGGCGTGGCTTTTTCAGGGGATTGTGCGTGCGTCCCCACTTGAGTGATGGGGCTCCGCTCCTTCATCAGTCTACCAAAGGCGATTGGTGCTATCAGACTGTTAAACGGTGAAACCGCCATCTATTTACATTGTACAGTGCTGCCATCTACTGCAGCGCTGCACTGGGGACGGCAGAGCCTCTCCGCTGTCCCCTGGAGAGGCTCTGATCGCAATCCCCTTTCATAGGCTGATGCCTATGAGAGAGGATCATCGTGATTGGTGGGTGGGGGGAAGAAATCAAAAAATGGACAAATCTATTTAAAACAAATAAATAAAAAATAAACAGACATTGTACCAGCGATCAGAGCCCACCAACAGAAAGCTCTGTTGATGGGCAGAAAAGGGAGGGATTCACTTGTGTGCTGCGTTGTATGGCTCTACAGCGAGCTTTTAAAGCTGCAGAGCACTAAATTGTAAAAAATAGCCTGGTCACTAGGGAGGTGTAAGCCTATGGTCCTGAAGTGGTTAAAGGACCACTATCGTGAAAATCGTAAAATGTAAACACATACAAATAAGAAGTATGTTTCTTCCAAAGTAAAATGAGCCATAAATTACATTTCTCCTATGTTGCTGTCACTTACAGTAGGTAGTAGAAATCTGACAGAACTGACAGGTTTTCAACTAGCCCATCTCCTCATAGGGGATTCTCAGGGTTTTGTTTATTTTCAAAAGCACTTAGTAAATGGCAGTTGCTCTATCCAACTTCCAAAAAAAAGTGTGCAGTGAGCAGGGAAGCTGGCTAGCATCATTGTAGAAATCCCCCATGAAGCAATGGACTAGCCCAAAACCTGTCGGTAGTGTCAGATTTCTACTACCTACCATGGCCGGCCTTTGACCTGAGCGACCGGAGCGGTCGCTCAGGGCGCCAGCTTACAAGGGCGCACAGTATAGTGTCGCCGCTCTGCCGCCCGCTCTGCCTCTGTCTCTCCCTGCCGTCTGTCTGTAATTAGAGTGGGACTACAACAAAATGGCCGACGATGTCCACAAATGCGGACATCGGCGGCCATTTTCTTGTAGTCCCGCTCCAATTACAGATAGAGAGGAGGCGGGGAGAAGCAGGGAGAGAAGAGTGATGTCGCCGCTGGAAGTCTGCAACGTGGATGACAGGTGAGTAATTCTCCGCCTGCTATCCACAGACACTATCTGGAGGGGGAGCGCAGAAACTGACTGAGTAGAAACTGGGGGCAACTATACTAGCTACATAAGCTGGCGAAACTACTACCTATTCTGGGGGCAACTATACTAGCTACATCTACTGGGGCAACTATACTATGCTTGGTTACTTATACAAAGGGCACCTACACACTGACTTCCTATACTGGGGGCACCTATAGCTGTTTACCTATACAGAGATCACCTACACCTGACTTCCTGTACTGGGGACACCTATGCCTGGCTACCTATACAGAGGGGACCTACACCTGACTTCATATACTGGGGGCACCTGTAGCTGGCTACCTATACTGAGGGCACTCTAACCTGGCTACCTATACTGAGGGCACTTATGCCTTGTTACTTATACAGAGGGGACCTACACCTGACTTCATATACTGGGGGCACCTATAGCTGGCTACCTATACTGAGGGCACTTTAACCGGGCTACCTATACTGAGGGCACTTATGCCTGGTAACTTATACAGAGGGGACCTACACCTGACTTCATATACTGGGGGCACCTATAGCTGGCTACCTATACTGAGGGCACGTTTGCCTGGTTACCTATACAGAGGGGACCTACACCTGACTTCCTATACTGAGGGGCCTTTCCCTGGCTACATATACTGAGGGCACCTACACCTGGCTACCTATACTGGAGGCACCTACACTTGACTATCTATGGGGGGGGGGTACCTACACCTAACTTCCTATACTGGGGGCATCTATGCTTGGCTACCCATATTTAGGACAACTGTGTGTGTAGGATGACGGGGGGGGGGGGGGCGCCAAATTCAGGTTTCGCTCAGGGCGCCGTGAAACCTAAGGCCGGCCCTGCTACCTACTGTTAGTGATATCAAAATAGGAGAAAAGTAATTTATGGCTCATTTTACTCTGCAAGAAAAATACATTTTGTTTGTATACGTTTACACAAATTTTAAATTTTATGAGTTTTCGACATAGTGGTCCTTTAACCATTTAACGGCAAGCATACGTATTAAAACGTCATGCTTTCCCCTTTTAATGGCAACATGACGTTTTAATACGTCGCGCGTTCCCGCCGCCGCTCCGCACGTGTCCGCGCCGCTACCGCCGCCGTTTCCGTCGGGTTCCCGTGCTGGGTGATTGGGGAAGAGGACCGAGCGGTCCTCTACCCAATCGCACTGCCTGGAGTGAATGGACGCGACCGCGAACAGCGGCCGCATCCATTCACAAAACAGGAAACTGTCACAGTTGCTAAAATGTAAAAAGAAAAAAAAAGTGATCACTTCCTAATGGGAGAGTAAAAAGTATATTGCACATACAGGCAAATACATAATATCCACACAATATTAATAAAATTAAATTACATTTCCACCCTTTCCCCCCTCAAAAAAAACCCACTTTTAAAAAAAAAATCAGCTATAAATAAATAAATAGTTGCCTTAGGGACTCAGCTTTTTTAATCTATATTGTATGAGGGAAAAATAATTTTACTTTATTACATAGGGGCTTGTAATTCTGGCCAGAACAAAAACAAAACAAAACAGAAAAATAACACCTATATTTCAAAATAATATATTGTCGCCATACATTGTGATAGGGACATAATTTAAACGGTTTAATAATCGGGACTACTGGGCAAATACAATGTGTTGGTTTTATCAACAGGAGCATGTTTAATTTTAAAACTATAATGGCTGAAAACTGAGAAATAACGATTTTTTCCCATTTTTTTGGTATTTTTCCAATTAAAATGCAATTAGAATAAAAAAATTCGTAGCAAAATGTACTACCCACAGAAAGCCTAATTGGTGGCGAAAAAAACGAGGTATAGATCATTTCCTTGTAATAAGTAGTAATATAGTTATTAGGGAATAAAAGGGAGGAGCACTGACAGGTGAAAATTGCTCTGGTCCGTTAGGGTAAAAACCCTTGGGGGTGAACTGGTTAAGAAAAGGAGAACATGTGAAATGTGTTTCAGGAGGTTAGTAAGTTGTCAAGGTACATAAAGGTGCTTTCTTACTTGCCTGAATTTAGGCTTTGGCTTTAATCAGAAGCAAGGTATTCACAAGCAATATCTCTTATGTCATCAGTATTATCAAGATGCATACACTTACACTGTTGTAAAACTACCATTTCTGAGGCTCAAATGCCTTTCATGTATGCTTACACTACACCATCTTTACACATTACTTACAACCTTTTTACATAACCATTTTATCACAGATGTACTAATTAGTAATTGCTGTGTTTGTGACATATCTTACAATTACACAATTTACTGCTTGAGCAAAGAAAATTACATAAACATATCTGTACTTGCTATTACAAATCTTTTGAGGGTAAGCTGTTCAGTTCTGGAAAGAGAACCGTTTTAAATGCTACAGCTCCATCTTGTGGCCCCACTGCAAACCACCAATTAATATCCATGCTTATTTATTACACTTGCTGCTTTTTGTAAAGCTGCTTTATTCACTGAGCCTAGGTTTATAAAAATCTTGGTTTTGTATTAACACTTCACTGTACAAATAAGAAAAGCTTGAGGAAATTAAATTATTAATTTTATCACAATTTCAAGGGTAAGGATGCTAATTCTGCACAAAAGTATTGCCTGTCATATCGTGTGTAATGTTTCAATGTAAAAAAAAAAAGGGGTAGCACTAATTATTAAAAACATAAATTAACAAATATTTGCTACATCATGCATATATTATCTCATTTGCCCCAGATAGTAAATTGCACAAAGGCTTTGCCTGCTGAATACTTGCCATTTCTATTAGTAGTTATTTGTGCCTAAACCTTGTTATAAACATACAGTTTTCATGTTATAATTATTTCAGGCTAAAGAGGACCTGTAACATCTCGTCATGAGACCACAGTGACAATTCTGGTATAGTGCATGCAGCTTGTGGTGCCTACATGTACCTATGATGATCCTCAGGGCAAGATGGTTCTTTAAACTCTGTTTTTAATGACTGTTGTGTGGAGTATATCATAATTTGCAATGTACGTAAAATGTTTAGCATTTTTTGTATTGCTATTTTCATGTGCCTGTGTCAAATGCTGTATGCTGTGCTGTGAGTGAACAGCAAGCCTTTAAGCTATATAAACTCCTTTCCCTATCCGGTCATCAACCACATAAGGAAGGAGCACCAGACAGTCTTTCACTGTGAGCACAGGGGAGATCACCTGGCCCTGTCCATATAGAGGAGATCACCTGGTCCTGCCCATATCGCTATTTCCTATGCTGCTGAAGAATTCCTTCTTTATGATCAGCATTGCAGCACTACAGTTGTCTCATCATATATTTCTATCTAGTTCCTCCCTGGCCAAGAAAGAACAGCTCAACTGTAGCTGCAGTGCTAGTCACAAAGAGTTAAACTCCTTCAGCAGTAAGAGGAGGTGGACTGGGTCAGATGATTAGCTCTGTGCTGGGTAATATACGGTAACTATAGTAACTATACAGGCAAGAAGAAGTATCTGAGTATCTGGATATGATGTGGCCTGTCATAAGTCAGAATGGTACTTTCAGCATGTTTATGGCAAAGAGCACAGATGTGCAATGTATAATACTTTCTGTGTTACTAATTAATGAAAATTTACTATTATATGCATCAAAAATAGAAGACTGAAAAAGAGCTGTAAAGTGAACCTGAGGTGAAAATAAACTGATGAGATAAACTATTTTATTTATAATCCTACTCATAAAAATGACTTTTTAGATACCTCATGTTTTTATTTTATATTGAAGTTAATTGAATGTTTTAATGTCTCTGTTCATTGGCAGCCTATTAAGTGTCCCAGATTTAACATACATTAACTATTGACCTTTTTCTATCTCTCCCCTCCCCGTATTCCTTCAGGAAAACTTTTATGGATGCAATTTACTTATTAAGGTTTACTATATTCCCAACCCTTTCAGGCAGCAAAAAAAAAAAAAAAAAAAAAAAAAGAAAAACAGCCTGGTTATTAATATGTTTTTCGCAGTACATGCATGTTTATCTCACATGTCGCCTCAGGTACACTAACTCTAGAACCAGAAATGTCAGACTCACTTGTGCGGTGAACAGCAGAAGATCCACATGTCCACAGAAATTGGTTTTAGGATTATTACAAGAATGTGAAGGCACTACAGAGTACTAAACTAAATGTTCTTTATCACGTTACACGTTCACTTCAATGTGATGGATGACTCCTTTGACCAATATAAAAATTCAGTTTACCTCTAAGCTTCACTTTTCCTTCCTTGCCAATTTCTGGACCTGTTGAAAAGTGAAATATAAACTTCTTACTACAATTACATATATAGTGTTCTTCATGTGCTCAGTCTATGGGTTTATTTGAGGGCCGCTGTAAAAGACCAATAAAAGGAGGCTTAAACGGTGAAAGGGGGGCTGTCCTAGTTTTGACAATTATACAATATAGTGACAATAGTACTTTACCTGGGTGTATCTCTGGAGCAATAAGCAAGAAAATATATGGTGCAAAATAACTGGGAACATTTCCAGGAAGAATACTTGAGGACATGGACAAGGGTAGCTTTGCTCATCCTGCTAGGACTTGCATAAGGCAAAAAAACAAAACAAAAACACAACAGTGGTCAATTTACACACATGTAACTCTCTGCACTCAAAACATATGCTCACAATACGTTTGAACACTTAAAAGCAATAACAAATGACAGAGTTGTCAAAATTAAGAATCTTGGGTTTCCAAATAAGACTACAATAGCTTTTGTACTCTAGAACCTGTCCCTGCTCTGTCAGAAGATCTACACCATTGGTCAAAGATTTTAGAACATACAAACAGATGAATGTCACATTGTACTTTGGAATGAAAGCAAATGAAACAAAGAATCAGTTGAAGTAAAAAATAATACATAAATAAAATCATGGATTCAATGTATAAAGCAAAATGTATTCTAAACTTTTGACTCATCAAAGTTCTTAGTAAATGTAACTGTACCCGTAGCTCTTTTTGTTCAATGGAAATTAAATATTTTTCAAAAAGTTCTTTCCAACTCTATTGCAGAAACTCCATGTATGTGGTTTAAGTCTGGAGAGTATGTTTTCCACTCCATATTTATAAGCTTACCATCTTGTTTTTTTTTTCTTTTTTACTAAGGTAGTAGTACAGCTTGGACTTATGTTTTGGGTCATTAGCTTGCTGTACCTTGCTGTAGGTTGAGCCAAAACTAACTATGTGCATATCACAGGGTAATGCATTCAGCATATCACATTGTGATCATGGAAAAAAATGGTTTTTATTGGGCTAGAACTGATAAGTCCTTTTTAGCAATTGGTCAATACCATGAAAATATAAAAGCAGAAAGAGGGAAAGTGCATTTATAGATTAAAAATCCTCTTTTTAACAGACATAAATATTGATTTTCATTGTGACTGTTTGGCATTATTCAAAGTGACTGGATGTTGTTCTGGTTGGGGACACTGCCGTTGAGTGATCAGGGTTCAAATTCTAATTATTGCATTTTAATTCTTTTTTTTCACAATTCAAGTTTATTGAAGAAAAGAGATGAATACAGACAATGTTCAGGAAAAAGATGATGCAGAACATCCAAACAATTCCAACAGAGTTATAAAACACGGCTGTGACTTTTGTGTTGGATTATACCATATTACAATCTTAGTCAATCATAGCATATAGTATATAGAGTCAATTTAGTATGTTATTTAAAGAGGAGCTGTTAGGTATAGGGTCTCAGAGAAGAAAAACACACATATCAGTAGCTAAATATTGGCTGTACTTACATTACATATGCATTTCTCTGTCCACGTTTGGATTTCACAGAATTTTTATATAGTATTTGCAGAGAATGATGCTCCTGACAGCTCATAGCAGGTTCCATGATTGTCTGTCTTGTATGAAGCCAATTGTGATGTAATATCCTCCCTTACCCTGCTTCCTGATGATTCGACTCACAAAAAAGATCAGGATCAAAGATCCTAATGGTTCATGATCCGGACAACACTACTGTGCAGTGAATATTAATTAGCTATGTGGCTAGGAACAATAGCGGACTCATGCAGTGTACTCTAATGGAACATGTGCCCTGTGAACAGCACATTGATTTTTCAGTGCTGTGAGCTGAGCTGCAAATTACAAGCTGCTGTAACATGAGCCTGTAACTTCTCACTGTGAAAGCAGCCTTAGGGCAGGATAGGGAAATAAAGGGGAGGACCAAGGGAGTGCAGTGGGGAGAAGAAGCAGCCCCAGAATGCTTTGCAGTATCTGTTATGCGTCCTGCCGGCCTCCTTAGGAGCTTGGGAATAAAGAGCCTTGCTGTTCAGCAAAAATCAAAGTAAGAGAGATTTTTAACTTCAGTATTGCCTTTTTAGCTTCATTCTACACTGTTTAACACAGCAGAATAGAGGTTTAAATTAGCTTTTGCAGCCTGACAGTTACTCCTTAAGAAGCATTGATATTACTGTAGACTTATCATAGGAACATACTTAGGTAAGTATTAATTATTGATGTTAATGTTATCCCATGTACCAGTATAGGAGGGCACGATCAAAACTTATTTTACATATGCAAGTTATCCCTTATATTAGAAAATTATTAGAGAAAGAAAAAAAAAAAAGAAAAAGAATAAGAAAGGTAGAAAAAGGGAGATGATGATGGAAAGGGAAGTCCTCAAACCACTCATGGGTCCATGATAGCTTTGTATTTATCTGAGTATTGAAAATCAACCCATAGAGCCCATGTCCTGGTGTATTGTTCCCTAGAGCGATCCCTGGAACGGAAAATCAGATCTTCCATGTTAGATATAGCGTCCACTTTTCTGAGCCAGGATTTGATCGAGGGTGGGTTACTGGATTTCCAACTCAAAGGAACCAGTGCTCTCGCCGCATTGATGAGATGGATTGTCATAGATTTTTATGGACTTATTGGTGTCATGTAAGAGAAATTAAGAGGGAGAAAAAGGTATTGCAAAGCAAGTGATCTCCTCCACCAGATCATGTACCTCTTGCCAGAATTGAGTAATTTTGGGGCATGTCCAAAAAATATGCAGTAAATCTCCTATTCCTGAACCACAACGCCAACATTGTTCAGAAGCGTGTGGAAACATTTTCTTAAATATTAGAGGTGTTCTGTACCATCTGGATAGAATCTTGTACCCCAGTTCCTGAGTTACACTGAGAGAGCCTTTATGATTTAAGATGAATATTGTTTGCCATTGATCTCCATCCATAGTGACTCCCAACATTTTCTCCCAGTCCAGCTGGAAGCGAAATTTGTTGTCATTGGGTCATTGGGGTAAGCAAGGAGGAGTTGGTATATCTGGGATACAAGATGTCTATGTGGACCGGCACTCACTATTAAATTCTCAAAAGGGGAGAGGGTTTTGTTTAAGGTGACCCTAGGCTTCAGTGAGTTTAAGAAGTGTCTAATCTGGAAGTATTGCCACATACGAAGTGGGATGTCATTTCTTAAAGAGGAACTCCAGCCTAAACAAACATACTGTCATTAAGTTACATTAGTTATGTTAATTAAAATAGATAGGTAAAATAATCCCTTACCCACACTGTTTTAAAAGAACAGGCAAATGTTTGATTTCATCATGGCAGCCATCTTTTTGGTTGAAAGGTGACAGGGATCATGAGACACAGTTCCAACTGTCCTGTGTCCTGAGCACCTCTCCCAGTTGCTAGGCAACGTGAATAACAACATAGGAAATCCCATCATGCTCTGCACAGCATCAGGGAAAAAAAGCCTGGGATTTTTTTCTTTGAAGGGTGGAGCTCAGCTAAAAATGCAGCTAAAAATGATGCTTTGGTAAGAAAAACAAAGTTCTGATGCTGTGAAACTGTTAAAGAAACACCAAGCCTTCTCATTTTTGCTGAGTAGATTTTTAGTCCGGATGTTCACTTTAAAGCCGACATTTCTGAGAAGGACATGACCCCCCTTTGAGTTACAAAGTATTTTACTCTTGGGCCAGGACCATTTTGCCAGTTGTGTAAGAAAGGTATGTCAGCTGCTGCCGGGAAGTGGACAATGTCACATAGAGGCGTAAGTTTGCCTAATAGTGATATTAGATTTATAGCTGGGAGGTGTTTTCTCATTGTTTTGACTGTAGCCTGAGTTAGAGGGTTACACCAAGATGATAAGATTTTGGCAGGTCTCTCAGACCACCCAAGTGCATATGATGCACACTTAGTAGTTTCCTGCTCTACAAGAGCCCAATTTTTGAGTGGAGCTGATGTGACCATTCCACCGCCCTGCACAGCTGAGAGGCCATATGGTAGCGGAAAAGGTCTGGTAAACTGGTGCCTCCCATATCTTTAGGGGCTGATAGAATTGTTTTCCTAATGCTTGGTGGCTTCCAACCTCAGATAAAGTTGTTAATATGGGTTTGGAGAGATTTTAGGAAGGAGGAGGGAAGATCAATTAGTATGCATTGACTTATGTAAAGAAAGCAAGGTAAAGATTCATTTTTACAGATGCCATTCTTCCAAACCAAGAAAGGTTCTTCTATTGACCCCATCTCAAAAGGTCTGCCTTCAATGTCTCACCCATAGGGGAATAGTTGGCTTCAAAAAGTTCAGATAAGTTATGAGTAATTTTGATTCCCAAATATTGGAGAGATGCTCCTCATGTTCCGACCATGAAAAAAACATGAAAAAAACAAATTGTGATTTGGATGTTTTTACTATTTCTTCAGGGAGTGAAATATTTAAGGCGGTTGATTTGTTAAAGTTTATTTTGAGGTTGGAGATGGAGCTAAAAGCTTTAAATTGTTTAATCAATTGTGAAAGGGATGTTAATGGGTCCTGCAGATAGAAAAGTAGATCAGCAAAAGCTGAAACCACATGGTGTGAATTGCCCTACTGTGAGCCCATCTGGGCCTAGAGCCTTGCCAGAATTCAAAGACTTGACTGCCACATGGAATTTGTCTTCAGTAATGGGGGCTTCCAGATCCTCCATGTCTGATTGGGTCAATTTGAGTTAGGTGGAGTCAGGGTCGTAACTAGAAATCACTGGGCCCCCCTGCAAAACTTTGGATGGGGCCCCCTTAGGCCAGGACAGAGCACTCGACGAGAGGTAGAGAAGTTGGGGGCTGGACGTTGTACAGAAGAGCCTGCTGCACACTGAATAGGGACTGTCTACAAACCTTTGTCTGCAAAACTTTGTATGATTCATTATCAGTGGCTGAGCAGATGCAGTCATTAGAACAATTGTGCAGAGAGCAGAAAGCTTTTTCTCTCCTTGCCCTTAGTTGTCAGTCTCTCAGGATGGGGCCCCCTGTGGGTTCTGGGCCCCCCTGCACCTACAACCCTTGCAGGGTCTATTGTTACGCCCCTGGGTGGAGTACTTGTTCAGGAAATGTGAAATCTCTGTCTGTCAGCAGCTTCTCTTAAACCCAATGGGTTAGGGTGCAGGTTGTATAAAGACTCGTAATAAGATCTAAACTCCTGAACAATCTCCTCGGATTTCACAAGTCTGTTTTGCTTTTTATCAATTAAATTAGTAATGTGGGATTGCAGCATTTGTTTCTTTAGAGCCCTGGCAAGATATTTCCCACTTTTATTGCAGATTCATCGAAGATCCGTTTTCCCACCATCACTTTTTTTCTAGCTTCTAATGTTAAGAGGAAGTCAAGCTTAAGTCTAGCTGATGTTAATTCTTCCAGGGTCTGATTAGCCAAAGATTGTTTGTGGAGGGCTTCTAACTCTGAAATTTTGGTAGAAAGAGTTATGATTCCCTTATCTCTCTCCTTTTCAAGCTTAGAGACTTCATCAGTTTGATTGGTGCTAAAATAATTGTCTAGTGCTTGTTTAGTTTTCTCAACCCTATATTGTTCTGCTAGAAGACCAGGATTCAGTCTCCAGCACCAAGTTCTTACATGTTTATCAGGAAAGTTTAAGGTCATGAAGACCAGAGCATGGTCAGAAATGGTTTTAATACAATAGAAGAATCACCAATGAGACAGAGGTCCCAATGAGCTAAAAAGAAGTATGGTAGTCAATTCTGGTATGTTTATTGTGTATAGGGGAAAAGAAAGTGTAGTCTCTCTCACGTGGGTGACCCACCCTCCAGGCATCCATGCATGTTAGATTCTGTAGACTCATTTTGATGTTACGCAGTGCTTTGTAGGAGAGAGAGAGGAAGAACCATTGGAACAATCCAAGAGGATTAAGAGGAATATTAAAATCACCTCCCAGCACCAAAATTCCACTGTAAAAGGTCATTAATTTGTTAGTAACAGGTTAAACTAACTAAAGACCGCCCCACGTCAATGGGCATGGACGATGCGGCAGCCCCAGGACCGCCTAACGGCAATTGGCGTCAGGTCCTGGAGACGGCTACTGAAGGAGATCGCGCGCATTTCCTTCTCGGGGTGGAGCTCCGCCCCCTCTTCAGTCTGACTGTTAGACGGCGTTATCGCCGTCTATTTACATAGTGCAGCGGTGCGATCAGCAGCAGTGCTGCACTGGGGACAGCCGTGTGACACGGCTGTCCCCCTGGGGGACAAGAGAGCGATCGGCTCTCATAGGCAGAAGCCTATGACAGCCGATCACGTGATTGGCCGGCTGGGGGGAGGGAGGGGTTTGCTAAAAAAAAGAAAAAAGAAAAACATTAAAAAATGATACAAAAACACACGCACAAATAATTATTTTTAAAAAAAATAAACAACTGGGGGGCGATCAGACCCCACCAACAGAGAGCTCTGTTGGTGGGGGAAAAGGGGAGGGGGGAAATCACTCCTGTGCTGTGTTGTTCGGCCTTGCAGCTTGGCCTTAAAGCTGCAGTGGCCATTTTAGTAAAAATTAGCCTGGTCTTTAGGGGGGTTTAACACTGTGGTCCTCAAGTGGTTAATAAATGTAGGTTGTTGTTTGTTAGGAGAATAGACTGAGGCCATAGTGATCTGTCTTTCCCCTATTTGGCCTTTCACAAAAACATGACGTCCCTCTGGGTGCCTCTCCACATCCTCTACCAGAAATGGAACACCCTTGTGAAGGAATATCGATACACCTTTTGTTTTGGTAGTGGGTGATGTGGAGTGGAACGACACAGGGAAACTTATAGAGAATTTGTTAAGAATATGATTGGCGCGTAAATGCATTTCCTGCAGGAACGCTATCTGCACCCTTTCTCTTTTAAGGGAGTCAAAAACCAATTACCTCTTTTCAGGAGTATTAAGACCGTTCACGTTAAGAGACACAAATCTGAATGAAAGTGGGCTTGTGATGGTCCTGCACCCAGAGTCTAGAGGTGGGGCCTTGGTCGGTGATGTATCCCACTTCATATGGGGAGGCGCCCAGCTACAGATAGTCTTTAGAAAGAGTGAAAGGTGAGTGAGAGTGCAAGCATAGAAAAGAAAAATAGAAAAGAAGAAAAGTTGGTACATGGGTAATAAGTACGGCAGTATATAATCAGAGATGATTGTTTAAAGAGAACCCGAGGTGTGTTTAAAGAATGTTATCTGCATACAGAGGCTGGATCTGTCTATACAGCCCAGCCTCTGTTGCTTTACCAAACCCCACTAAGGTCCCCCTGCACTCTGCAATCCCTCATAAATCACAGCCATGCTGTGAGGCTGTGTTTACATCTGTAGTGTCAGTCTCAGTTGCTCCCCCGCCTCCTGCATAGCTCTGGTCCCTGCCCCCGTCCCTTCCCTCCAATCAGCAGGGAGGGAAGGGATGCAGGTGGGGACTGGTGTTCTGCAGGAGGCGGGGAGAGCAGCAGACTGACACTATAGAGATAAACACAGCCAGCTCTGACAAGCTGTTTGTCAGCAGCGTGGCTGTGATTTATGAGGGATTGCAGAGTGCAGGGGGACCTTAGGGGGGTTTGGGATAGCAACAGAGGCTGGGCTGTATAGGCAGATCCAGCCTCTGTATGCAGATAATATTCTTCAAACCCACCTCGGGTTCTCTTTAAGAAAACAAATTAGATAACAAGACTCACGCAAACACGACTTGGATGGTCGTGTCCGTCACTTTTGTGAGAACTAGAATAAGTGCGACAATTATCGCACTATGTGGGGAGGTATTTACCTTTAACAATCAAAAGGCAGACCTCTAGTCAACTGAAGACCAGCAGACCCGCTATAATGCGTTATGGGGAAACCCACCTCCCAACAGATAACATGCAATCTGCATACTAGTGAAACTTACATAGGTAAGACATATAACTGAGGAAGAATAAACCGGTCCCATTTAGAACATGGCTCTCTCTCCCATCACAACCAAGCTAAGCTATAAGCGATGAGAGGGAGAGTCCTGTGAGTATAGTAAATCCACATGAAACATTGCTATTTGCATAATCCCCTTAAGCACTTAAACATTGCAGCCTGACCAACTATATATGTTAGGATAGCATAATGACACATGACTAAGCATTATCACAATGACCTAAATATTAGTGATTACTCTTATCAGAATAATAAAGTGGAATAGAAAGTTATTAAGAGTGAATATATATATATATATATATATATATATATATGAAAGGGGGAACAACCAAAACAGCAGCATAACAATTCCCCCTATCGGGGGGGGGGGGGGGTATTCCAGTGCTCCTCATCTCAAGAAACTGGCAATTAGGAGCAGTCATTCTCCACGTCTGTGAGAGGATTCAACAGAGTGCGTTTACAAAGGAAAACATCAGTGGAGCTTGCTTTGTGTCGTTTACCTATAGGTCACCATCTTCATCTGAGCTCTCTGCTTGGGGTTCGGGTACCTGATCGCTATCCCCATCGATAGCTTGTTCAGCCTCCAGTTCATCTTGTGTTTAGCATCAGTATGTGGAGAATCCTGTGAAGACGTAACTTTGGGATTCGGTAGCATCATCGGATAACTGTCCCAGTTTTGAAGTTTAGGGATGGGAGACCTTAGTCTGTGCAGAAATCATGTAAGCCCACCGTAGTAAGAAAAGCTTGCTGCCATTTGAGACTGATAAGGCAAAGGGAAATCTCCATCTGTAGGTCATGTTTTTCCCTTTTAGCAACAGTAATAGAGGCTTGAGGGCCCTTCGTTTAGCAAGTGTGATATTGGAAAGGTCTTGATATAGGTGAATGCGAGAGTCATTAAAGAGAATTTCCTCTTGTCCCCTTGCTGCCTGCATAATACTTTCTTTTAGGTGAAATGAGGCCAAGCAGCAGATTATATCTATGTGGCGTAGGGTCTGCTGCACGTGGTTTTAGTGCTCTATGCTCTCTGACAGTCTATTGCTGTGTCACTGGGCCTTTCTAGTAAGTCATTAAAGATGGCGGTTAAGGCCTTAGGTATTTGTTCTGCAGATATCATTTCTGGGACACCCCGTACTCTAATACTGCAGCGGCGCCCACAGTTGTCCAAATCTTCCAAGTGGCGCATGTGTTGCGCTAGCAAGTCAGTATAAGATGCAGCTGTTTGTCGGAGTGTGGTTATTTGCTGGTCTTTTTTTATGCCCGCTGACTGAAGTGTATGGAGCCGCGTGCCAATCGTGGCTACATCACCGCGGACTTCGGCTATGGTGGATTGGAGAGACTGCTTAATGTCCTCTGCCATTGCTCTTATGTCTGCCAGTGTAGGGGGCCTGTTTTTATCACCCACTTTACTTGTTGCTGGAGGAGAGGACTCCGGGGATGACTGCGTGCTAGCTGCTTCCACTGTGGGCACCATCTTGGAGGCCTAGTTCCCTTCTTTGGTCTAAATATCTCCGGGACTGTTCCTCCGATTTTTGCCTGGATTAGTTTGGGGTCAGCAGTGGAGCTTAGGGTGCTTCGGGTTGCTCTTGCAGCCATCTAGGAGGAGAGTGAATGCTCAAAATTGAAGCTTCTAGCTGGTGTATAGCGGGAGCTTTTGTATCAAGCGGCCATATCCTAATGGGGTCAAGCCACGCCCCCCTTTAATTATTTTTTTAAGTCCTCTTTGAATGTGGCAGAATATGTGTGCTAAGTCTCGAATAAGTCTTGTATACAATCTGCTAGATGCTGATGACTGAGATCTAATCAATACATCATAGTGCAGGAAAGTAGAATCTGCAGTCTCTAACAGACATTAATCCTGTCAGTGCTGCTACTGAAGAATATTTTGTTTTTAACGCGGCAGTCAATTGGCCTGATGCATGAACCGCCAGAACGTACACAGTCAGTGAATGGCAATATTACTCATACTAACGGCAGCAAAGTACCACAATGGGCAATTGGTGCAATCCAAAGCACACTGGGCATGCATTACCATACCAATGCTCGCGCTACCCATATACCGTGCATGCTTATTGTGCAATGGACGGTACTCTGCTGGCGTAAGTACTGGTGATATTACCATGTGCTACCTGCGCACAGCAATATTACTGGCGGTTCATGCATCAGGCTCTATATGAGAAAACAAATACAATCTCCACCTTGGTGCTCAGATAAGGCTAACCTGGTTAGGTAGCAATTGCCGGTGCTCTTTCTCTGCAGGTCCACCACTCCTGCCAAACCAGTACTCCACCAATATAGAAAAAAGGCAATCCACAGGCTTCAAACTTGCGTTTGTGGTTTAATGAGCAACACTTGAGGAAGGGTCAGTAGACTCTTAACATGTAGTGTGTCTTGCTCAATAAGCCACAAACGCAAGTTTGAAGCCTGTGGAGTGCCTTTTTCTATATTGGTGGTCTATATGAGAAAACTGCTTTTTGTAATAAATCATTTGTAGATAATGGCTGTAATATGCAGTGTATCTTGTAGTGGTGTATCATTTGATTCAAGAAAGCAATTACTACAGTGACTGTGCCTTGGAGTAATATGATCTACAGCGATCAGTCTACACAAGTGTGAGGCAGGAACACAGTGGCGTAGCTTTGGAGCTGTGGGCCCCGAAGCAAGTTTTACAATGGGGCCCCCCAAGCACTCTATACATAACAATTGATACGGCGCACCAAAACCTGCCAAGGACAATTACAGTGTCAGAGGTGCAAGAAGGGGATGGGGAACAGTTTGTTAATGATCATCACTATTCAAAGTATCTATAGAAGTGATTATTACCAGCACAGGACCAATAGAAAGCTAATACTGCAGTTGAGGGAGGGCCCTTCGGGGCCCCTTTGGCCCAAGGGCCCCGATGCGGTCGCTACCGCTGCAACCCCTATTGCTACGCCCCTGCAGGAACTCCACTTTACAGATATAGTAAAAAAAACATAGTAGTATTTGGAAATTAGGAGTGGATATAAGCATTATTGGATATAAATTCCTATCCAAGTTTTTTTTAACTTAACCACCTTGGCAGGCTGATTCTTTCCGGATTTTAGGGTCTAAAAGCGGTGCAATTTTTTAGCATGCTTTTAGACCATACATGTCAAACTTCGGCCCGTGGGCCAAATCTGGCCCTTAGAGCCATTAAATATGGCCCTCAAGGGGTTTCCCTACTTTGCATTATGTATGGCCCACTCTAGGCCACCAGGGAAGCTATATTGGAGGTGAAGCCCTAGAACACTAGAGAAGCCATATAGGGAAGATGGGCAAAATAATTAAACACTATGGAACTGTATAGGGGAGGGAGGACCACTTAGCACCAGGGACCTGTATAGGAGCTGAAGGGGGTACATTAGACCCCTGGTAACTTTATAAGGGAGGAAGATGGTCAGCAGACATTGAGGTTGGCCTGCGACTAGGTCCCAGTGTTCAATTTTGGCCCACTTTGTATTTGAGTTTGACACCCCTGTTTTAGACCCTAAAACCTGGGGGGGGGGGGAGAATCACTCCACAGAGAGATCTGCATCAGCCCCAGCACTCACTCATCTTCCTGGGATCCAGTGCTACAGTTCTCCCTCCGTCCTTCAGGTGGCGCTGTAACCCTATAGTGAGATTGCCGACTTCTGTCATCATGACGACAGATGGCGATCTCACCAGGGGGAAGCAGAGCCTTAGAAGAGAGGAAGAAGAATGGAGGCCAACGTCAGGATCCTCCAGGTGGTGAGTTAAAACGCCCGCTGCGCACATTGATATGCATAGGTACAATTAAGGTAGCTAATGTTATCATGGTAAAAATGCTATCTTAACCTCCTTAGCTGCTATCACAAGTTCAGCTCGGAATAACCGTTCCTAGCTTGTTTTTTACCACCCTTAGCTGGACTCGTGATAACCGCTGAGGAGGATAAGATAGCATTTTTATCATGCTACGTTAGGTACCTTAATTGTACCAATTTACTTTGAGAGTGCGCTAAAACCTATACCACTTTATTTTATCACTGACATTGCAGAGTTGTTATTCGGCAGCACACCTCTATTTCGATTTAGCACTAACCTTCCCTTTTGGTTGCTATTTATTTCACCTGCATTTAAATATAACTATATCAAATAAAGTGGAGAAAGAATGTTGTTTGATATAGACATTCATGAGTAACCTATTAAAACTTTACCAACAATGGACTTTTAGGGCTCAGACACACTATACGTGCTTTTCCGAGCGCTTGCGATTGACTTAGCTTTTTAAAAATCAATCCCATACACTTTCATTAAAATCGCGGTAGAAATTGCGTAAAAATCACTGCGATCGCGAACACGTAAAAACTCAGAAAAGCGCTTATATAGTGTGTCTGAGCCTTTAGGCCCCTTTTACACTTACTGTGGTAAATCAAGTTGCGATGCTCTCCCCGTCGCACTTTGTTCCAGTGGCGATTAACCTCCTTGTAGGTGAGGACGAGCATAAAAGATGCCGATATCATTAAGGATGAGTCAGGCTTGTCAATGCTATGATGGAGATTTAAAACTGCGCTCTCTTTTTTTTTTTTCCTCTGTGAGCTTTCCTAGGCCTGCTGGATGCCTGTCAGTACACTGTGGGTAGCAGTCTGTGCAAGCTGCACATAGATGTTACACATGGAACAGAGAGCTGCACATGGAAAGGGAGCCACAAGAAAGTTAACCTAGGGATGGATAACGAATAAATCCTATACATAAATATCGAGCACACCTCTAAACTACTCAGAAGACTATTACAGGGGTAAAGCAGACAACATAACACAAATTATTATTAGCACAGTTTATTGTTCAATGTCAACGCTTTCCATGATATACTGCAGTTAACACATGAAGCGTTAAGCAATGCATTCATGTTACTCATTCGGTACTTAAGTGGCACAAGTCTCCAAAAAAAGAACAATCTGTACACGTTAGATAAATAGAACTCTGGATAGCTCAGCTAGACTGACTGTGACATTTGATACAAAATAGTAATGCTAGGCACAGCACTGTACACACAGAATGAAGGTGAGCAACCAAGCTAAAAGGAGATTGTATGTAATGATACAGACACAAATCCTATTTGCCCAGAACAGATCATGTATTTATAGTCCTCACTGAGGGCAAACATATACACCTATTTAAGAAAAATATTAATGTACAGCGGTTTTACAAAGAAAGGGTCTTTATCTTCATCTATTCTAATGGATTGTGGAGTGAATACACCAAGAATTTTAAGAAAAAGTTAAACGAATTCAAAGAAATACCAATAGCATGAGCATTAAAAATACTTCAGTTGCGACCCCACTATGAGGACCCCATCATATTCTTCTTTACTTTTAAGAATCTGTAAATACCCAAACAAGCAAAGTTGGCCTTTGGAGCATCTAAGTATCAGAAAAAAAGCCTCTTGCAATTAATATGGCATTTATAAATATATAGTAAATTCAAAAGGGCATGATCATTATTATTACTACCACCTACAGTATATTAGATGTGAAATGGCTCAGGATATGTCAGCAGAACGGTAGTTCTGGCTTACTTCATGTAGGCCAAACCCCATTTTCATATCCATTGACCAGAAGCATTCAGTAATACACATTGTACAAAACTCTTGTTAAGATCCATAATTCTACCCCTATCCTGTGTGTGATCTCTATTTCTGAAGGTTGCGCTGTTATATACTTTTTTCCGATTTTCCCTGTACACGGAAAGAACAGAATTTTTTTCTGTATGTGCGATTTGTTGCAAAAAAATTTTTTTTTAAAAAACCGAAAAAAAAAACACACATTCTAGTTAAAAACAAAAGGAAACAAAAAAAACAACAACACCACATTGCATGGCTAATACTACTAAATACTCTACTGGAAACTGGAACTATCTCTTTGCAGGATCTGTTTGCTGAACTGTAGTTACATGCTAATCTTCAATTTAGCAACTGTATATTGAGGTTATCTTGCACAATGGGAATAACTAATGCTGGGTACACAAGTTACTTTTTTTGTGTGATTTTGCGACCCGATCGTTTTTTCGGGACGATTCCGCACTCGATTCGCTTACCTTCATTAGTTTTTCTTATCTTTTTTCCATTCACCGCTATGACAAATCGAGCACGGAAACGATCGGGAGCAATATCGCACATGACGGATTTTATCTATCTCACAGGAAATCGTACCGTGTGTTCCCAGCATAAGGCTAGGTTCACACTCTTCCAAATTAGACTGTTTTGTGCAGTGTAAACATGGACAGGTCAACAAATCCTATGCTAAACACGGGAACCATTCACAGGTCTGATCATTACCACAATGATCACAGATGCAACAAAGTCCTGTCCTGCACAAATTTTCCTGACACCACATGGACCATGGGCAGGTCACCAGTGCTGGGTCGAAATTACGCATGAGCGTAATTACGCATCGTAATTCAATGTAAATTTACGTGTAAGCGCTACGCGTAACTTACAGTCTTACACGTAATTATTTACGCGTAAGCAGTTAAGTGGTATCGTAATTACGCTGTCTACCGTAATTGCTAGGTATGCGTAATTTTACGAAGACTTACGCGTAATTACTAACGTAAAAACTCCCCTTTTCTAAGAGTAGCCAATCAGTCAACATCCTAAGCAACCAATAGTATCTTCTCCCGCCCTTCAGTATATAAGCGTACGTTTTGACGCATACGAATGATGTGTACGCAATAGCTGTCACATTGACGGCTATTGCGTACACATCGTCCGTATGCGTCAAAAAATACGCATTAATGAGTATTACGGCACTACGCGTAACATCTTCGTGTAAGCGCCTACATTACGGTATCCTTACGCGTAACTGCGTAAGTTAACGCGTAATTACAGTGATGAACCGTAGATAATTTCCTACGCCGTAACCGTAATTGCGTAAAATTACGCATAATGATCCGTAAGCGTAGATTTTTCCATTACGACCAGCACTGCATGTCACACATGGCAATGTTATTTAACCACTTAATGACCGCCTAACGCTGATAGGCATCGGCGGGTCGTTAGTGGTATAGCATGGAAACGGCCGCTCGATCGAGCGCCCTTTCCATGCCAGTTCACGGAGACTGCCTCCGTGAACAGTGTGCGAGCCGACGATCGCGGCTCGCACGCATAATGTAAACATGCGGGGAAGGAATCCCCGCTGTTTACATCACATGGCACAGCCGTTTACATCACATCACACAGCAGCGCAGTGACGTAGATCGGCAATCCCCAGCCTCTGATTGGCCGGAGATCGCCGGCATCTGATAGGCAAAAGGCTATCCTTTCAAAAGGCAAAAGCCTATCCGTCCTGCGCTGCACAGAGGAGAAGGGAGAGGGAGGGAAAGCAGGGGAGCCCGGAAAACGCTGCGGAGGGGGGCTTTGAGGAGCCCCCCCCCCGCAAATCAATAGTAGCCGGCGGCGATCAGATCCCCCCCCTGCAGGACATCCCCCTAGTGGGGAAAAAAGGGGGGAAGTCTAATCGCCCTGCCACATTCCTGATCGGTGCTGCGGGCTGCAAAGCCCACGCAGCACCGATCATTGCAAAATCCCCTGGTCCTTAAGTGGTTAAGACATGTCCGTTACAACAAATCACCAACAGATGTGGACAAACACCACAGATTGTACATCGGATCCACTGTGACAATCCACGTTCAATCTGCTGATGAGTGTGAACTTAACCACTTCTGGGTTTCGGGTGGTTTTGCTGATCTGTGCTGCGGGGGCTCTTCAGCCTGCAGCACAGATCAGATAGCAGCCAGGGCGATCACACTTTCCCCCTTTTTTCCCCACTAGGGGGATGTCCTGCTGGGGGGGTCTGATCGCCGCCGGATCTTTGCGCTTGCGGGGGGGCTCTTCAATGCCCCCTTCCGCAGCGCTTTCTGGCCTCCTTCCCCTTCCCTCCCTCTCCCTCCCCCTGTGAAATCCGTCCTGCGCCGCCTCAGATAGGCTTCAGCCTATCAGATGCCAGCGATCCCCGGCCAATCAGAGGCCGGGGATCGCCGATCTCCTCTACGGCGCTGCTGCGCAGCAGCGCCGTATGTATGTAAACAGCGGGGAAGATCTTCCCCGCGTGTTACATTTACCCTGCGATCGGAGGCTCGCAGGGTGTTCACGGAGACACCCTCCGTGAACTGACATGGAACGGCCGCTCGTATGGAAACCACTTCAGGATTCAGGGGCGTACTTATGCGTACGCAGAATCCTGAAGTGGTTAAAGGACATCTGAGATGAAAATAAACTGATGAGAAAAACAATTATATCTATCCTCTTTCTCCTAAAACTGACTTTTTTAGATATCCCACAGTTTTATATTTAAATCTATTTTTTACGGTTTTTACTGTTTCATTGTCTCTGCTCAATGATACCTTCATCTAAGTATGCCAGAACTCACATACAGTGGGTTGCAAAAGTATTCGGCCCCCTTGAAGTTTTCCACATTTAGTCACATTACTGCCACAAACATGAATCAATTTTATTGGATTTCCACATGAAAGACCAATACAAAGTGTTGTACACATGAGAAGTGGAACGAAAATCATACATGATTCCAAACATTTTTTACAAATAAATAACTGCAAAGTGGTGTGTGCATTATTATTCTGCCCCCTTTGATCTGAGTGCAGTCAGTTGCCTATAGACATTGCCTGATGAGTGGTAATGACTAAATAGAGTGCACCTGTGTGTAATCTAATGTCAGTACAAATACAGCTGCTCTGTGAGGGCCTCAGAGGTTGTCTAAGAGAATATTAGGAGCAACAACACCGTGAAGTCCAAAGAACACACAAGACAGGTCAGGGATCAAGTTATTGAGAAATTTAAAGCAGGCTTAGGCTACAAAAATATTTCCAAAGCCTTGAACATCCCACGGAGCACTTTTCAAGCGATCATTCAGAAATGGTAGGAGTATGGCACAACTGTACATCTACCAAGACGAGGCCATCCACCTAAACTCACAGGCTGAACAAGGAGAGCGCTGATCAGAAATGCAGTCAAGAGGCCCATGGTGACTCTGGACGAGCTGCAGAGGTCTACAGCTCAGGTGGGAGACTCTGTCCATAGGACAACTATTAATCATGCACTGTACAAAGTTGGCCTTTATGGAAGAGTGGCAAGAAGAAAGACATAGTTAACAGAAAGAATAAGAAGTCCAGTTTGCAGTTTGCCACAAGCCATGTGGGGGACACAGCAACCATGTGGAAGAAGGTGCTCTGGTCAGATGAGACCAAAATTGAACTTTTTGGCCAAAATGCCAAACGCTATGTGTGGCGGAAAACTAACACTGCACATCACTCTGAACACACCATCCCCACTGCCAAATATGGTGGTGGCAGCATCATGCCCGGGGGGTGCGTCTCTTCAGCAGGGACAGGGAAGCTGGTCAGAGTTGATAGGAAGATGGATGGAGCCAAATACAGGGCAAACTTGGAAGAAAACCTCTTGGAGACTGCAGAAGACTTGAGACTGGGGTGGAGGTTCACCTTCCAAAAGGACAATGACCCTAAACATAAAGCCAGGGCAACAATGGAATGGTTTAAAACAAAACATATCTATGTGTTAGAATGGCTCAGTCAAAGTCCAGATCTAAATCCAATCGAGAATCTGTGGCAAGATCTGAAAACTGCTGTTCACAAACGCTGTCCATCCAATCTGGCTGAGCTGTTTTGCAAAGAAGAATGGGCAAGGATTTCAGTTTCTAGATGTGCAAAGCTGGTAGAGACATACCTAAAAGACTGGCAGCTGTAATTGCAGCAAAAGGTGGTTCTACAAAGTATTGACTCAGGGGGCCGAATAATTACGCACACCCCACTTTGCAGTTAGTTATTTGTAAAAAATGTTTGGAATGATATATGATTTTCGATCCACTTCTCACATGTACACCACTTTGTATTGGTCTTTCACGTGGAATTCCAATAAAATTGATTCATGTTTGTGGCAGTAATGTGACAAAATGTGGAAAACTTCAAGGGGGCCGAATACTTTTGCAACCCACTGTATATGAATTACTGACACTTTGTTTATCTCTTTC
This sequence comes from Hyperolius riggenbachi, assembly GCF_040937935.1. Classification (NCBI taxonomy): domain Eukaryota; kingdom Metazoa; phylum Chordata; class Amphibia; order Anura; family Hyperoliidae; genus Hyperolius; species Hyperolius riggenbachi. Next base: position 383,094,701 of record NC_090646.1, on the reverse strand, counting down.
CTGCTCCAGTAAGCCATTTACTGACATGAAAGTATTTTATGGCTGTAATTACTTATCAGTGAGGGTTAGGGATGGTCGGAATGCCAATTTCCGATTTCGCTGTAAATCCGCATTCCGTCATGTATCAATTACCGATTCCGCTACCAATTTCCGCATTCCAATGCGGAATTTCCACCGGAAATAGCGGAAATTCCACCCGACTTTAACATTGATTTTCTCAAAAACTATAAGGTCTTTTTGAAAACTTTTTTTGCATCTTGTTCAGAAGATTCTGTTTAATAAACCCTGAAAATGTGGTGTTTCTAGGACTTACGGGGGCTTTGCTATTAACCGCTAAATTCGGCGGATTTTTACTGTAATGTAAAATACAGGAAATAGGCAGATGCAGATTTTCTGCCTTTTACATTACAGTAAAAATCCGCCGACTTTAGTGGTTAATAGCAAAGCCCCCTTAAGTCCTAGAAACACCAAATTTTCAGGGTTTATTAAACCGAATCTTGTGAACAAGATGCACAAATAAGTTTTCAAAAAGACCTTATAGTTTTTGAGAAAATCGATGTTAAAGTCGGGTGGAATTTCCACGATTTCCGGCGGAAATTCCGCATACGGCGCTTGCATTACCGATTTCCGCATTCCGATGCGGAAATACAATTTCCGATCGGAATTTCGGAAATTGCATTTCCGCGGAATCCGAATGAGCATTCCTAGTGAGGGTTATGCTATAGTCTGACCCAGTCCGACCCGGACAGAAACTGTCACTTGCATACCTGATGTTTAACTGTTTCAGGCAGCAAAAAAAAAAAAAGGAACACAGCCTAGTTATTTGTGTGCTTGGCTCTGTACATACACATGTCTATCTAATCATGTCACGTCACTTCGGTTGTCCTTTAAGACAGGTGTTCAGAAACAAGCACAAAAATAAAGAAACTTTCCAGCGCAACCAATCCTTTCCTTGTTGAATAAAACAGGGATTGACTGGTTTCGATGACTGCTCAACTCTTTGCTTGCTCCGGTTTTCTTGCACCTGTCATAAAGAGGTCACACATTTAAAGGATACGTCCAGGCAACCTGAAAAATAAAAATCCACTTACCTGGGGACCAGCCGTCCTGTGCCCTTGTTGCAGCTCCGGTGGCTCCTGGTCTCCTCCGCTGCAGAAGCCGACCTCACCAGGTCAGCTTCTAGGTCGGTTGCTTTTGTACTCCACCGCGCGGGTCACGTGTTCTGGCTGACGTCATCTGTACTGTACTGCGCAGTACAATCCCGATGATGTCAGCCACACCATGTGAACTGGGCGGTGGAGCGCAGAAGAAGCCGACCTGGCAAGGTCGGCTTCTGCAGTGGAGGAGACCAGGAGCCACTGAGGTTGCGACGAGGGCACAGGACAGCTGCCAGGGGCTGGAGGAAGCCCCAGGTAAGTGGATTTTCTATTTTTCAGGTTGCTTGGACGTAGCCTTTAAACTAGTTCCCGGTACAGTCACTTTGAAACCTGTGGTCTGTTAACCTCTGAAAGCCCACTTGAGAGACTGCAGAATGATTTTGAACAGCTTATCTAGTGCAATCGTAAATCTGATGAAGCCTTGTAAACCAGCAAACATACTGCAACCAGGGACACCTTCTTTAAAGTACACCTGAACTGAGAGGGATATGAAGGCTGCCATATTCATTTTCTTTTACCAATACCAGTTGCCTGAATCCTGCACATTTATTTGGCTGCAGTAGTATCTGAATGACACACGTGAAACAAGTATCAGGCTAATTCAGTCTGATTTCAGTCAGAGCATGCATGTTCAGTGTCTATAGCTAAAATTATTAGAGACAGGATCTGCAGGACTGCCAGGCAAGATACATTGGGCCTGATTCACAGTTAGCATGCTGGTGAAAAGCCCTTTATCACGCCTAAACTCAGTTTAGGCATAATAAGCTTAGGTGTGATAAGTTTAGCAGTGATAAGTTTAGGCGTGATAAGTTTAGGCACCAACTGGGTTAGCATCGCAGTACACAGCTGATCAAAAGTTTTGTGCTAGCAAAGTCTGGAGCACTTCGCATAGAGTTTAATGGCGCTGCTTTGCGTGAGGGACTTTGCGTGCGATCTAAACTTATCTAAACTTATCATGCCTAAACTTATCACGCCTAAACTGGCTTTTCACCAGTGTGGTGCAATGGTTATCACGCCTAAAGTCTCTAACTGGGTTAGCACAGCTTTGTGAATCGAGCCCATTGTTTCAAAGGAAAAGAAAAATATGTCAAATATGTCAGTATACATATCCTTCTCAGTTTAGGGGCCTTTAAGAAATTGATGGAACTATTTTCAGACTTTCAATCATTAGAGGAAGAGAGGAAACTCAACATTCTAAGAGGAATCCACAGTGACAATCGCTGCAGACTACTGCCTATTGCCTAGATCTGGTTATCAGAATAATCCAGAAGAACATTAGTTTTTGCATCAATATTTATTATGTTTCATCATGGTCAACAAAAACTCAAAAAGGTTTTAAAAGCTTTTACTTTAAAACCTAACTCCGGCTAAAATAGTGGTTTTCAATTTTTATTAAATGGAAAAGAATCAGGAGGTTTTACAGGTTTTCTTGTGTTCTTATGACACACAGGGAGTGAAGTAAAAGTTTCCCAAGGCTTGAGCTACATACACGCTAGATTAAACTCTGCAAATCTTGTGAATGCTGGTAACTACTTGTAGGAGATGGTTTTCCATCATTTATGCCTTATATTACTCAGCCAGTATGTACGTCTCAAGGCAAAACCTCATCCCACACTCTTGACACCAGCTCTGTTAAATACTTTTGGACATCAGGAAACTAGAGGGGATTACGCAAAGGTTTCAAAATAGAAAGCTCCTAGATTACCTCTGCATGGTATGATGGCAGTGGGCAGCATGGTGGCATAGTGGTTAGTACAATTCCCAGCCTGGTTAACGTGTGTGGATTTCCTCCGGGTACTCTGGTTTCCTCCCACATCCCAAACACATACAGATAAGTTAATTGCCTTCGCCCTAAAATTGGCCCTAGACTACACTACATGTTACGTACGACTAGGATAGGAATTAGATTGTGAGCTCCACCGAGGGACAGTTGGTGACAAGACTATATAAATTCTGCACAGCGCTGCATAAGATACAGCGCTAGATAAATACTAAATAATAATAACTAAAGCCATTAAAAGCCTACTAACTGAGCTAAATATAAATATAAGTGCTGGTCAGACGTAAGGGTTCCTCAGTGCCCCCATAACCTTGGTGTCCGCCTAGCATAGACAGCCTGTACCTTCTTGCTTTTCCCAGTATTCAAAACTCTGAATGAAACCAGTTGGAGCAAGAACACATGCTCAGTCCTCACTGCATGTGAAGGACGCTCAAGGCCACAGCCAGCATACACAAAGATGGCTCCTGAGTAGATTAAGCATGTGCCCTTCACACAAGAACAGGGGGCAAGGCAAGAAGATGGAGGGGAGTCTGGCTAAACCAAGGGGAAACCAAGGTTTTGGGGGCCCAGAGGAACCCCAAGGTATGGCCATTATGCTTTTTCTGGGTCTATGGCTAAATTATTAGAGGCAAAGGATAAACAGGATAGCCAGGCAACTGGTATTGCTCAAAAGGAAATAAATATGGCAGTCTCCATATCCCTCTCACTTCAGTTGTCCTTTAAAGGGAACCTGAAGCATAAAGATATATGGAGGCTGCCATACTTATTTTCTTTTAAGTAACACCAGTTGCCTGGATGCCCTGCTGATCCTCTGCCTAATACTTGTAGCCATAGACCCTGAACAAGCATGCAGCAGATCAGGCATTTCTGCCAAACATGACAAAATGATCTGCATGCTTGTTTCTGTTGTAATTCAGACACTACTGTAGCCAAATAGACCAGCAGGCTTGCCAGGCAATTGGTATTGTTTAAATGGAAATAAATATGGCAGCCTCCATACACTTTTCGCTTCAGGTTCCCTTTAAGTTAAAGATATGGCAATACTTGAATTCATCTGTTACCTCATGTGTTTATTTCTTCAGATATTCCTAGGGAAAAAATGAATATGGACACACTTCTTGTGTTAGGGTTGTAACAGAAGCTAGTTTACACTTTCCAGTGGAACATCGATCAGAACTGCACACTGACATCAGTGACTGCAATGTAGGCTAGGTTCACACAGGGGCGTTGCAATAATCACATAGCAAACACAATGCAATTATATTGCAGTGGTATGTTCCCACAAGAATGTTAGCAGTGCAGTAGAATCCTCAGGCTAATGTGAGGCTTGCTGTGAGGTACCAGACAATGTGCGCATTACATTTGCAGCATACTTTCTATTAACCATATGCTTCACTATATGTGTTGCATGGTGCCTTTAACACACAATGCAACTTTCCCCCTCCAATGCATTGCAACCCTATTTGCTATGTCCCAGTGTGAACCTAGCCTTACTGTTTTCAGTAGGGCATTAGAAGCCAACATCTACCAGGTTACTCTCACTGCTGGGGATCATGGGAACTTTGGTCTGTGTCTTACCAGTAATTTGTATAAGAGGCAGGGTCAGTCCATCACATAAGCCCGGCTGCTAAAATGTTGCAGTGAGACTAGAATAATTATGTCATCTGGACATTCAAAACTATTAAACGGACTCCGAGCAGTGCAGAAACTATGGAAAGATGCATGTCATTTTAAAGCTCTCTTTCTCCTCTTTCCAATGATATATAAATCCCTGCCCTACGCCTTGTAGTTTTCGCTATTTTCGCGATTGAAATTGCTGCGGCCGCGATTTCGATCACGAAAATAGAGAAAACTAAAAGGCGTAGGGCAACGATTTAGGGGTCGTCAGAAAGAGGAGAAAGAGAGCTTTAAAATGATATCCATCTTTCCATAGTTACATTGTTACATAGTTACATTACACAGGGCGACTTTTTTCTGCTGAATGGAGCTGCTGCCTTTGAGAAAAAGTCGCCCTGTGTAATACAGTGTAACTATGGAAAGACTGATATCATTTTAAAGCTCTCTTTCTCCTCTTTCTGACGACACCTAAATCGTCGCCCTACGCCTTTTAGTCTTCTCTATTTTCGCGATCGAAATCACGGCCGCGGCAATTTCAACCGCGAAAATAGCGAAAACTAAAAGGCGTAGGGTGGCGGTTTATATATAATTGGAAAGAGGAGAAAGAGAGCTTTAAAATTATATGCATCTTTCCATAGTTTTTGCACTGCTCGGAGTCCCTTTAATGGCATATGCAAGTTTCTTTTTTTCAGTTTAGGGTGAACCTAACCAGAGGAGGGTGGAGAAAGATAACTTCTCTTGTTGACTGAAAAGGCTCTTTTTCACTTTGTGCAGGTTGAGTTTTGATCACAATGCTGCTAGCACCCAGCACCTATACTGTGAAACACACAGCACATTGAAACTGCTTATATGCTTCACGGTCACTATAAATGAATGCTTTACACGGTTAATGCACAGCATGCTGAGTGTTCCTACGGTGGAACCAGCCACACTGCACTTAATGTGAAAGCATCATTAGAAAAACCATGAACTTTGTTGTATAAGTGCATAGCAGAGAGTTGAGGATTCTTACAACAGCTACATTGGAGCAGGAAGAGAGAGTATATAATGGTGCTGGCTATGTAATGTGGGTCAGGGGAACTTTACAATTGTACATTTAGTTAGGTTATCTGAAGGATAAATTAAGGTCTAAAATTTAGGACCTGGTTTCCAAAGACATCTCTGGTTACCATCAATGATCTTTAATGAGGATATCAGAAACCCTGGACTACATTTTACATGCTACTGCTATTTCAAGAACTGCAGTGCTCAATTGGGTCTTACTGGAACATTTAGTGAGTTTCTGAAAGGTAAGTAAGTTACCAGTTGTTGATTGGAGCCAAAGACAATCTTTTTATAATTATGATCAAATAAACTCAGTCTAGGTTTACCAAATTACTTTCAATATCCTCACTGTGGAACTTCAAGGAATCACTAGAGAGGCTTTAGAAAATCAGATCAAGAGTTTCAATTTGGGTTCTAACTTAGGCTCAGTGAAGATGAAAAATTAGACAATGATGTTAGTTGGCTCCATGAGACAGAATTCGGGATAAGCCAATAACCTTTTATAAAGGCTGATCCAACCAACAAGCAGGAGTGGTAACCTCATAATTTGACAGCCCCAACTGAACCCCCCTTGGGAAGCAATTTTGCTTGTTAGTAGAATTTTTTGCTCACCACTAAAAAAGGTTAAGTGTTACGGTGTAGTTAATAAGCGAAAATTTGGAGGGTTTATTCTGCAAACTTTTTTTTTTCAGATCTGAAACATCAATGGGCAAACACTTACTAAATAATCTATAAATGAATATAGTAAAAAATAAGCAATTTTATTCATTGTTATTTTCACTACAGTTACTCTTTAAACTGTGCTCAAGAGAAAAAACTACAACTTTGCAGATTTTAGACAATGTAACATCTGGTAGTAAGAGAATATATAATACAGTCACATGCAATATTAAACACTGAGGAGGGTCAACATTACATACTTTGCCAATACTAGTCATTCATACATATGTCCAAAGCAGAAGCACTAATATGCCAATTTCCCTTCTACTAGAACACATGATACATTAATTTCACAGTCAAAAGCTTCAGGCAAGTCTGGGCTTTTGCCTCAACAAAATAAGCTTCAACTCAGAGGATTCAGGCTTCTTATATTCTGGGTATCTGGAGACTGGCAGGTGCCCAGGCTTTTTACGGAAGGGGTTTGACAATACAGAAGATACTTCCAAGAATCTTCGAGGGTATACATCTATGTATTATGTTAAAATGTGTAGTACAGTGTGGCATTTAAACTTTGACCTCTCTGCCATGCAGTAACATCTATATATGCTTTTACGCAGTACTGACAAAGTAGATTGCATATGCAAATTCACAATTATTTTGTAAGATATGACAATCATTTTCTTAAGAAATACTTTATTTGGCCCAGGATTTCAGCACAATTAAATGAAATCTAAAACAATCTAGAGTTTGTTTGCACAATATTACAGCATACTTCATTGTAATACAGACTCTAGCAAACACATTTTTCTTGTGGTCCCAAGACATTTCCTCTGAAAACACAGTAAGAGCAAAATAACAAAAAGAAATAAAAAATACACACACAATAACAGTTGGGCATTTAAGACTACTGTGAACTGTATCCATGTGGAAGGAAGGTTGCCACGACAAGTACATTTTATTCCTGCATTCATTTATAAAGGACTCTTAAGACTCTGGTAAAAAGAATCACAATAGTTGAAGGAGGAACACATTAACAAAAGAGGGGTAAAGTAAAAATAGAAATGACCATGGAATGTAATGGGTTTTAAACCACTGCACTTGTACCGGTGATCTGGAGAAAGCAGCATTTAAAGCAGTGGTACAAACTGAATTATTGTAAAATGTCAGACACCTTAGTGGGGTAGTGGAACAAGGATGTCAACATAGTTGATTGGGAAGAAGCCTGACTGGCCATGAAGCATCCCTTCATACCAGTTTTCATCAATCTGATTGGTGAGAGTTATGATATCACCCTCTTTGAAGCCAAGCTCTCCTTCATTTTCTGGATCAAAGTCATAGAGGGCCCGGCAACATGGCTGATCCATGGGAGCTCCTGCAATTAATAAAAAGGTTAATTTATTAATTATGCCCAAAAATCACACTTCAAATACATTTCATAAACACCATACTCTTTAGGCCCAGTTCAGACATTTCTCAAGGGTTAACAAACCTAGTTTTAAAAACTCTTCAAGTGGACCTGAATTCTTGTACCGGACAGAAGGAAAAGAAGGACAGAAGGAGTTGAATTTACCTAGGGCTTCCAATGGTCCCCTGCAGACGTCCTGTGCCCGCGCAGCCACTCACCGATGCTCCAGTCCCCACCTCTGGTTCACTTTCTGGAATTTTGACTTTAAAGTCGGAAAACCACAATATGTCTGCTTCAATGAAAGCAGGAAGTAGAAACAGTGCAGATTTATTTCAGGAGTTGTAACAAAAATGTTTTTCTTTAAAGGTTATTATGCTGTTCTTTTAGATCAGAGAGGACATTCTTAGTTCAGGTCTGATTTAATGTAGGATTAAACTCTATACATGATGAATAAGAATAATAAAAATTGTGGTGTCTTAACTACTTAAGGACTGCAGTCATAAAACCTCTTAAGGACCAGACACTTTTTCCATTCAGACCACTGCAGCTTTAACGGTTTATTGCTCGGTCATGCTACCTACCACCTAAATGAATTTTACCTCCTTTTCGTGTCCCTAATACAGCTTGCTTTTGGTGCTATTTGATTGCTGCTGTGATTTTTAGTTTTTATTATATTCATCAAAAAAAGACATTAATTTTGCCAAAAAAAAAGGATTTTTTTTACTTTCTGTGCTGACATTTTTCAAATAAAGTAAAATTTCTATATACATCTTTGTCCAAATTTATTGTGCTAAATGTCTTTGATAAAAAAAAAATCCAATAAGTGTATATTTATTGGTTTGGGTAAAAGTTATAGCGTTTACAAACTATGGTGCAAAAAGTGAATTTTCCCATTTTGAAGCATCTCTGACTTTTCTGAGCACCTGTCAGGTTTCATGAGGTGCTAGAATTCCAGGATAGTATAAATACCCCCCAAATGACCCCATTTTGGAAAGAAGACATCCCAAAGTATTCACTAAGAGGCATGGCGAGTTCATAGAAGATTTTATTTTTTGTCACACGTTAGCGGAAAATGACACTTTGTGAGAAAAAAAAAGTAAACAAAAGTTTCCATTTCTGCTAACTTGTGACAAAAAAAAAAAAAAAAAAAAATGAAATCTGCTTGGGTGCAGACAGGGAGGGCTGCAGCCTGCCCTGGTGGTCCCTCGATCACGGGGACCACTAGGGCAGGAGGCAGCCTGTATAATACACTTTGTATACATTACAACGTGTATTATACACTTTGTAGCGGCGATCGCAGGGTTAACAACCCGCCGGCACTTCCGATAGGCTGGCAATTGAAGTCGTGGGTGGGCGGAGCCTATTGCCGGCGGATGCGCGCGCATTACAGTGCGCGATTCCCCGCCAGATCGATTCCCAGGAGCCGATGCCCATCGCCGTTATGTGGTCCTGGGCATGCCACTTTACCAACGCCCATAGGTAGTGGGCGGTCAGCAAGTGGTTAAGCCTGGCACCATGGTAAATACTTTTCTGCATATTCATACTGGGTGTGCATCAATCTTGAGCTCACTTCTGCATGAAGAATGCAATCGCTCCAAAATTCGCAATCTCTGAAAGCACTACTTATTCTTTCTAAGCTTCGGAAACAAGGCACTGCCTGTTCAAACAGGTATTCTCCTGACTGCGTAATAATTATTTATTGGGGGGGGGTGATTTACGTACATTTTAATAAATGCAGAATTAATTTGTATTATTTGAAGATCAGAGTTTATTCCCGGTTTAAAACCCTCTCCAGTAAAACCCCCATTCATTGTAGTGAGCCAGTACAGACAAGAGGCATTTTAGAGATTTCCCTTCATCCAAGTATTCTATCTATGGACACCTTTGGAGTCAGAACATCCTGTATGTCTTCTGGTTTTGAGCTATCGGTATCGATGATGAAGCATCATAGTGTAAGTAGCGTTTACTTTTGCAAATAGGAAAGCAGAGGTATCCTCGATACTCCACTTACATCTAGCACCCTTTAAGGAAAAGGTAATTAATGTGTGCTAATGTTTTATAAACATTGTTTCTGTGCTTGATCTGCAATTGCAGGGAAATATATGCTCAAGCAAGACACGATTCTGCTTCCTAGTTGTGTCATATCTCGTATCCTAACTGTGAGCCTTCTCTGTGGGTAGCCCGCCCATCTTGCAATACTGGAGTCTCAAGTGCAGTTACATGCCAGGACAATACTTGCAGCTCATATGTTTGCATGGATTATTCCAAGTGTGCTGGTCTCCCCACAGAGCCATACTGATATGTTAAATGGCTTTGCCACAGAACTGTTCCTAGAATATGGTGGGGAGAGAATTAGGGCTCATACACACATCAGACCATAGTCTCTGGAAAATGAAAGATCACAGACCAATTTTACCCCCTTCCATGTAGTATGAGAGCCATACTCTACACAGTCTATTCTATGGAGCTGAATTCCACATCAGACAGAAATCTTTGCAAGATGCTGCACACAAAGATGCTGTAGACATTCAAAAGATCAGTATCTGCAAAAGATCTGTTCCTGCAAAAGATTCGTTCCTGCAAAATGCATTCATAGTCTATGATATCTGCAGATCATCATACACACCTTGTTTAACAGACATTCATCTGCAGATCAGATCCACCAGAATGGATTTTCAGATCTGCAGAGGATTGTCTGATCTGCAGATGAATGTCAGTTAAACAAGGTGTGTATGATGATCTGCAGATCGCATAGACTATAAATGCATTTTGCAGGAACGGATCGTTGGCAGGAACAGATCTTTTGCAGATACTGATCGTTTGTGTCTGTACAGCATCTGTGTGTGCAGCAAGACTGTGAAGGTATGGCTCTCATACTACATAAAGGGTGGTAAGATTGGTCTGTGATCTTTCATTTTCCAAAGACTATAGTCTGATGTGTGTATGAGCCTTTAGTGAGGGATGTGAATTGTGCAATTTATTCTTTAGAGAGCTGTGGAAAATCTATCAGTGCTATGTAAATCTATGATGATAATCCTACTTGTCAGGGTTTGCATGACTAATGACAGACTCCACACCATACCAGTAGTCTGCTCATGTCAAATGTCCACAATGCTTTCATTAGGCACAAAGCGTGGGCCTTGCATTATTTTTAGCCAAGGAACAAAATTACTTTTTAACTTAAAATTAATGTAATTTGGTAATGGCTGTATCTGCCCTAAAGACAGACTAATTTCAGCAAGTAAAATGGATTATAAGTATTTCTTCAAATATTTCTAAGTTGCATCTCTGTTTTACCACAGAGCTTCTAATTCATTATGTATGCACGACTGCACAGCTATACGCAGCCTTTTGAATCCGCCTGACACTGACACTGTCCTGTGAAGCAGGAAAGCTGGCTTGGTATCAAAATCTACAAAGCGTGACAGGCCAGGGCCTTTGGGTTAGCACTGAATATTAAACAAAATATGGAACAAAGTTGATTTCATGAACATTTTTTGACTTTTGTGCATAACATATAAAAAAAATTAGTTCTTAATTAAGAATAGTTAGCAATTTATTTAATCTTTAAAGAACTGTTGCGAAAAACTTAAAATTTACAACACATTCAAATAAGAAGTACATTTCTCCCAGAATAAAATGAGCCATAAATTACTTTCCTCCTATTTTGCTGTCACTTACAGTAAGTAGTAGATTTTGGACTAGCCCATCTTCCCATAGGGGGGTTCTCTTTAAAAGCACTTCGTACCCATAGGGGGGTTCTCTTTAAAAGCACTTCGTGAATGGCAGTTGCTCTGTCCAACTGCCAAAATAGTGTGCGACGAGCAGGGAGGCTGGCCAGCATCTTTGTACTAATCATTTTCAGGGAATGACTTTATTAAGAATAAAGGCCATGCTGAGAATCCCCCATGAAAAGATGGACTAGCCCCAAATCTGTCGATAATGTCAGATTTCTACTACTTACTGTAAGTGACAGCAACATAGAAGAAAAGTAATTTATGGCTCATTTTACTCTGGGAAAAATGTACTACTTATTTGTATGCATTTTAAATTAAGATTTTCACAACAGTTCCTCTTTAAGGAATTGGGCATGTTGGAAATTTCAGACCAACTTTATCAAGACTTGTATGGCGTGTGATGGATTGTCAATTTCTTTATGTACACTTCCAATCAATTTTTTTCTGAGCTTTCAATTATTTTGTTCATGATTACGGAAAAATTTAATATAGGTGTGTATTGGTCAGACTTTTGAATTGTTACAGTCAGAAAAATAGATTGCTATTCTTAAGTTGAACAGATATTTCAAAAATTGTATGGTGTGCGGCCACCTTAACACTAGCCTCCTCTCCTAATGCTAAACACTAACCCCCCTTCTATTGTAACTACTATCTGTAGTAAAAGCTGTTTGTAGTACCGTATATACTCGCAAGCAAGCCGAATTTTGGACCCACAAAAAGTGAGTCAAAAGTTGGGGGGTCGGCTTGCTTTGCGAGTGAGGTGCCTGTCCCCCGCTCCCCCTGCCCTCTCCCACCCGCTCCCCCCGCGGCCGCTGCTATTACCTTAGCTCCGCGGCTTCCTATTCCCGGTCCTGCTCGTAATTAAACAGCAGCTCGCCCCACAGTGGCTGCTGCGTGATGACGGAGGAAGTGCAGAGAGAGGTTCCCATAGTAACCAGGAAGCCGCTCTCTGCGACTTCCTTCGTCATCACGCAGCAGCCACCGTGGGGCAGAGCTGCTGTTAAGAGCAGGGCAGGGGAATAGGAAGCCGCGGAGCTAAGGTAATAGCAGCGGCCGTGGGGGGAGCGAGGGGGGGTGGGGGAGGCCTTAAACTCGCTATCCTGGGCACTATACTAGCTATCCTAGGCACGATACTAGCTATCCTGGGCACTATACTAGCTATCCTGGGCACGATACTAGCTATCCTGGGCACGATACTAGCTATCCTGGGCACTATACTAGCTATCCTGGGCACTATACTAGCTATCCTGGGCACGATACTAGCTATACTGTGGCACTATACTAGCTATACTGAGCACGATACTAGCTATCCTGGGCACTATACTAGCTATCCTGGGCACTATACTAGCTATCCTAGACACGATACTAGCTATCCTGGGCACGATACTAGCTATCCTGGGCACTATACTAGCTATCCTAGACACGATACTAGCTATCCTGGGCACTATACTAGCTATCCTGGGCACGATACTAGCTATCCTGGGCACTATACTAGCTGTACTGGGCACTATACTAGCTATCCTGGGCACGATACTAGCTATCCTGGGCACTATACTAGCTATCCTAGACACGATACTAGCTATCCTGGGCACTATACTAGCTATCCTGGGCACTATACTAGCTATCCTAGACACGATACTAGCTATCCTGGGCACTATACTAGCTATCCTGGGCACTATACTAGCTATCCTGGGCACTATACTAGCTATCCTGGGCACTATACTAGCTATCCTGGGCACGATACTAGCTATCCTGGGCACTATACTAGCTATCCTGGGCACTATACTAGCTATCCTGGGTACTATACTAGCTATCCTGGGCACTATACTAGCTATCCTAGACACGATACTAGCTATCCTGGGCACTATACTAGCTATCCTGGTCACTATACTAGCTATCCTGGTCACTATACTAGCTATCCTGGTCACTATACTAGCTATCCTGGTCACTATACTAGCTATCCTGGGCACTTTACTAACTTACTGAGGCACTACCTTCCCATACTGGGCACTATACTAGCTATACTGGGACACACTGGGGGGGATCATGCGGCCAGCATTTCCTACCCCCGGCTTATATGAGGGTCAATCATTTTTTCCTGTTTTTTCAGGCAAACGTTGGGGGGGCGGCTTATATGCGGGTCGGCTTGCTTGCGAGTATATACGGTAAGTAAAAATGCAGTAGCCGATAAGCTTCTGATTGTCGAAGGGATGCTAAACCATAAGCTGATCAGGAAGTGATAGCCAATTCGCTAGTATCAGGAGCTCAACTTTTGGGATGTGGGCAAAAACTGAATGGCCCAGAGAAAACCCACACAAATACAGGGTGAACTTACTAACTCTGTGCACATAATGTCCTGGCTAAGATTCAGATCTGAAACTCTAGCACTGTAAAGCCCCATACAGACGCTCAACAGCGGCCTTTTATGCAGCACAACTGATGAACAACTTTTGTTGCGAAACAGCTAAAGCTTGTCATTGTTCAAAAAGCTGATAAGACTGATAAGCCGTCAATCCAACTGTTGCATGTGTATGGGGCTTGAGGAATGAGTGCTATGCACTTGGCTACTATGCTGCTCATATACCAGCAGGCCTTATTTGTTCTTTTTTTTCATGCAAGA